>NC_041396.2:176811766-176954266 GCF_900747795.2 Erpetoichthys calabaricus | reverse complement strand
TGTTACATTGGTTACCTGAGTTCCTCAGAGTACTCATTTCTCCTCTTGACATTCCTGTTTGAAGTCACCATTTTCCCACAGACATATTTAGACCTTCCAGGTCTGTTCAGTGGGTGCTTCATCCATCTGAACCAGCTGTATTGACAGCTCAGCTCCCATCATTAGTCATGTTTTCAGATAATATAGCATTAGCTCAGATGACACAACTACACAGTTCCTTGGTACCAGATACCTTATGAAGAATGTTGTGTTCATATAGACAAAGAATGACTACCAGGGAAATCCAATGACAATTCACCAATTGCAATCATGTCAGGTGGGCTATTCCTCCTAATCATGCCCCTCCAGATATCTTGATTGTTCCTCACATGATCAATGAACTCCGTTATAGGACTTACAGAGGAGGTAGCACCAAATGCAATGCCACTAAAAAGGCATGATATTCTGAATAGTTCTTTGATGCATATACCTAAAATATTTTCTTTCCTTAGGACTGTTTTGATTAATTAGTGCCCTCTATTAATTGACACAAAAAATGAATCTAATCATTTTCTCTTAATTAACTCCTTGCTCTTCCTCACAAATCGCACACTGGCATGTTTTCAATGCTCTGTACTGTTTTTGAGTAGGCTAATCAAAGTGACAGCAGCACACCTTCTCTAGAAGAAGGTTCCCCTAAATATCAAGCAAAGGTCTAATTTGTGTGTGAATATTTTACCTGAATCTCACAAAAAACTTGTTTGTTCAATGTATACAAAACAGACAGCAATCCCAAACAGCACTAGTTCTATGAACTAACACACCTAAATTGGAAGCACTCTGGAAATATAGCAGATACTGATACACTTGTTCTAAACAATGCTCGTGCTTGCCATTGCTCTGAAACCATTTCAGCTTTTATTGATGCATCCAGTTTCTTGTCATCATTCTGTGATGGCAAGTTTCTTGGCACAGATAATGCAGATGCAACAGACTGACGCATTGCAATTTCAAGTTGCTGTTCAAAGCTGTCAACAGCACAGACGTCAATGAACTCTGCCCCGTCCCGCCATTCGTGAGCTGCAGTGTGCAGACACCTCCCAGTCCACTGTGCTCAGTAGTTAGTGGGAGCCGGGAGACTGACTACTGCTTGTCTGTTGTTGAATGAAGTAATGAGCAACACACTACACCATGGGCCAAAAAACCGTGCCACTTAATCGGGAGCCCGGGAATGGATTCCCTAGTTACTACACCTTGTGAAAACCAGCATACTTTGCAATATTTTCTAAACTGCATTGGAAAGGCAGCCAAAAACTTTGGAGTTCCTTAAAACAAAATTAGGGCTGTTCTTCATGATAATGCTACTACTTTGGTGGCAGATGTTGGAGTTTTGGAAGAGAAGCATAGGCTATCTTCAGTAAGCTTTGCTGGCCACACTTTACAACTTGTAGTGAATGAAGCAATGAAGTATTCCCTGATAGCCAATTCACTTGAAGCTGTTAGATGCTTGGAGATGTCAAACTCATTCTTCCTGAAATCCCATACCAAGGTCAAGACACCAATTGGGGAAAAAGTGAGAATCCACTGTAGTGGTATAAAGCTGTTGAGACAAGGTTTTGGGCCTTTTAGCAAACTGACATTTGTGTAGTCTGCTATGTCTACTTCAACACAACGGACATTTTCATCTGCTGGAAATACAGTCACAGTGAAAATAACCAGCCTTAGCCCTGAGCACATGGATATGGTAATGTACCTTCATCATAACACTGAGGTCTAAATGAACTCAGAAACTGCATTTTTGGTCTCACTTCAAGTTGGACTGTTGACACTAAGTTATGTTAACAAGTTTACTATCAAACTTATCCTTTTTATGTTTAGCCATTTTAAAACTTAAATATTTATGTTGAACAATGCTGTCTTTCTTTTTTTTCTTGTTGGGGTTATTTTAGTTTTGTGTTTTTTTCATATCCTAATGGTTTTAAATTCCAAATATCAAATTATTCAACAAAAACAGCATACATTCACTTGCTATTTGTACAGAATTACTCATTAGATTAATCAATAAAATTGTCATCAAGATTAATCACTTACAAAATAATTGTTAGTGGCATCTCTACTACATCTCACAGCTGCACTGAGGTAACCCTCTCGTCCACTGGAATAAAATCCAACTGTATGGCACCCAGCTGGTGATTTGTGAGAATTCCAATGTCTGCTTAGGGCCTCTCCTTAGGGACAACTCCAGCATTGGAGAGCGATAGGACCAAAATCCAGGAACAAAATATGAGCCTCACTATGTCTAATGGGTGTTTTCCACCAGCAGCATGAGTCTGGGCTAATTTCCTGCCAAAAAAGTAACATTCCACATCCTGCTATGAGCAACTATGTTTCCATTATCAAGCTCTACTTCCCACTCTTGCCTTCCACCTGACTGGCATTGCACCTGATCCTTACTCTTTGCTTTATAGTTTGTGAGACCAGAACATTTTTTTTGGGATGAGCCCATTTCCACTACAAGGATCACCTGCTCTCCAGGCATTCATTGACAAAGAAAGGAATGAATCCAATTTTTTCTGCTTCAGGTGAGATTCTCTTAGATTAAACTTGAACATTTTTGAGAGTCAAATTATGGATTGTTCTTTGTCTATCCCCCTCCCTTAGATAAATGTATCACTGGTAACACTATCAAGAGACTGTTAGCTTCAAATCACATGGCTATAAGTATCATGGAAGTATAAAATGCCATCAGTCCTTGGAGTGTTGATTAGAGTGTGATAAAGTAAAAATAAATCATAGATACACAGCAAAAATGAAGAACAAAACCTGAGTTTTACCATCAGGAAACAACGAAAAAGATTTGTTTTATAAATTGTCAATGTCCAGGTAGGAAAACAAAAGTGAAAAACAAAATTTTGTCTTTTTGCATTGATGTTCTTTTTCAGTGTTAAAAATTAGGTACCCAAACTCCAGACAGTTATGGTCAAGAAACAAAGCAAGGAGCTTTAAGCAGTAATCTATTCGGAAACAGAAAAAAACAGTGCAACATGAAGCAGAGATCAAAGATAAGAGAATAAGCCATAAGCAAGAATGTCTCCAGAAGGGAATACAATAAAAATCTCATTTGGGAACCTACCATATTTTTAAGAACAGGAAGTACTTATAAGATATTTGTGATCTAGGCTAAGTGCACACACAGGACACAATCAAGACACTTTGTGAGGTAGTTTGTTGTGCAGGCAACACCTAAACAGGCACCATCAAGGTTGTGGTACAACAGGCTGTGCAAAAGAGGCAGACGAAAGACAAGAATTTAATGTTCAGTCATCACAGCTTAGTCCTTTCTAAAACCTACTTTCTCAAGCTTATCAATATTTCAAATTTACTGTCATTTCTGAAGCTAGGGGAGAGCAAACTGTTAGTGCAATCAGTACCCTCAAGCAGAATTGACAATTGGAATGTTTTATGGTGAGGCTGTTCAAAGATTTCACTTACAATACTGTTAATTAAAAACACAGCAGCAAGGATCATAAATAGAGCTAAGCATTGATGACATTCAACTCCAGTTCTTATTTTAGTTTACTGGCTTAGAATTAAGTTTACAGTCTACTGTATATTAAAATCTTCCTCCTCACATGTAAAGTTGACAATGGTTTAGCTTCCCCTTATCTTACAAAACGTATTAGTATCTATACTCCAAGGCGTAATATGCAAATTTAAGATATAGGCATCCTTAATATTCTGAATATACAGGCTTCCTCTGCTTTTTAAAGCTGATCCATTTATGAAAACTTTTTCATAACTGTGAATTACCATAAAATGAGCAACACACTGTAATTAACACTAATTTAAATGGTAATTTTTTTTTACGGGGCCCCATACACCTGACCCCAATTTATGCTCACATAAAACTATAATACTTATTAGTTAGCAATAACACCTGCTCACATTACTTTCTTTTGCTGGTTTAGACAACAACCCACACAGCATTTGTTCCTCACATGTAAACAGTAGCACACATTTTAAAATCTTCCCAGACTTTGCCTTTGCAACTGCAAAAATTCAGATTCATTTTGGCTAATAAGCCAAAAAAGGGTACACTACTTTTTTGTATATGCAACTTTTTGTATAGTAGTTGTATGTAATTCAGCGGTATCCTGTCAATAAAAGTACGACAGGAGACAGAACCTTTAGCTACAGTGAATACAGACTTTTGAACAACCTGCCCACCAATATTAGAGAAGAGGATGGGCATGAGAACAATGGGAGGAAAAAAACTATAAAGGTGAACCCGCATTGTGCAATTCTTATTAAAATTCTAAAAATGGCACTACCCTGATATTAACAGTTTTTGGGTGATATAACCAAAATTCTGTGTCAGAGTATGAGAACAAATTCACAAGGGTTTTCAGGAGGTACTGGCATAATGTGTTTGTATATATATTTTTTTTTTCAGACTGAAGCATTTAAAAAAAATAACATATTAATTATTAGTTGTGTACATAGGAGCATCTCTTTATGTGTCAAAACACGTGATAAAGCTCTGCTATTTAAACTGATTCCATAGCTACTTTCTGGGAAAATCCTTAAAGGGGGTACACTTACTTATTACATACAGTTCACATACAAGTCTATACACAAACATATTACCTATAAAACATACCATCCATTCATTTTATACTACTTATTTGGGTCCAGGGACAGCAGTCTGAGCAAAGATGCCAAGACATCCATTTTACTTACCACTTCCTCCGACTCCACAAGGTGATCCCTGACCTGTCAAGAGATATGTGTCTGGTCTGGTCCATTACGGGAGATGGACATCTGAAACGGAACTCCATTAGCAGCAGTGTTATTTTTTCTCTTTTTTTTTTAATCACCCTGTGGTATTCTGTATTTACTGAACCAGAGGAGGCTCAATTACAGTATATGCAAGCATGTATAAACATGACCAGTAGAAGAAGGGTTCAGAAAGAAATGGAAAATACAGCTAAAGCTTCATCCAAGCCTAGACAGGCATCAAGTCCAAGCTCAAGGTATGGCCTTTCAGAGACTGACCTAGAACAGATAGGCGAAAGCACAAATTTCCTGGGACCTGACACTGCTGAGTCGTCTCCAGTGTAGAACGAAAGTGGGAGTGGTTGTACAAGCAAATCGGGCCAGGGTAGCTCATTGATTCCAGAAGATTCATTGAAACTAAAAATGACCTTACCTTTCGCATTGTCAACTACTCCTCACAAGCCGGAAACATCGACTCCAACTGGGCTTACCATTTCATCAGCAGAGCGAGGAGAAGACCTAAACGAGCTGAAGGTAATGATTGCCGCAATGGCCACCACTCAAGACATAAGGAGCTCAAGAATGATTTAAATAAAGATATAAAGAAAGAAATAAATGATATAAAGAAATAAATAAATGATATAAGGAAATAAAGGACATGCACAAGACAATCGAGAAGCTGCTTCAGGTTATTAAAGACCAAGAAAAATGTTGAAATAATTGCTTTGAGGCAACTTTTAAAGGTATGCTAGAAAAAAAATGAGGAACAAATGCAGGAAAATGCATCTAAGTTTGAGAATAAACTTAGAGCACTTGGTGCTCAGTTGGAAGACGTTAAGCACAACTTGTATTGAAACAGCTGAACAACTGGCATCTACCACTGACAGAAAAGCAACGGCTGCAAATTCCAAACGCAAAACACTCTGAGACAGACTAGCTGCACTGGAAGATGGATGCAGAAGAAATACTATTAGAATCGAAGGTCTCCCTGAGAATCTTGAAAGTCCAGACCCAGTGAAATTCATAGCTGAACTATTCTCCAAAATAATTGGAGAGGACTTCAAATCAGACACCTAGGACTCTCATTGTGCTTTTTGAAAAATTACAATTTAAATTACATATAATGTTACTTCTCAGACAGTAACGTGAGATTATATTTGAAAATAACCACATTCGTATTTTCCATGATTTCTCACCCTCAACAGCTGCTAAACATGCCGCATTTTACAACATTAAACAGCGCTTACGGAAAGCCAAGATCAGATACAGCCTCTTGTATCCTGCCAAACTGAAAGTGGACATTCAAAGCAAGCTCTGCCTTTTTACTTCTACAGAGGAAGCAGAAAAACAGCTAAAAAACTGATCCTGACACTTTTTTGAAATACGATCATGGGTCGCATTCTGTCCTGGCATGGCAAAGAAGATTTACCAGCTGTTTCATCTGCCTGCAATGATAGTGGTACCATAATTATACATCCTATTTACTTCTTGGCCACTTTTTGTTCATGTTTTATGTTTTAATTTCAATTATATGTGTATATGTATGTATGTGTATGTAAAAGCCGTTCAGAGTGTGAAAGCAGCAGGTCGTAAAGGCTACCCTGCCGAATTTTATAAAAAATTCTCAATTAAGCTAACTCCTCTTTTATTAGCAATATTTACAGAAGCTAGAGACAATACAATTCTATCTCAAACTTTCTATCAAGCCTTAATTACCGTCATTCCTAAGCAAAATAAGGACTTATTGCAATCTGCATCATACAGACCAATCTCACTTTTGAATAATGATGTTAAGATACTCTCCAAAGTCTTAGCTAGAAGGATTGAGAAAGTGCTTCCTTCAGTAATATCACAAGACCAAACTGGATTTATTAAAGGCAGACACTTAGCTTCCAATCTTCAACTCCTGTTTAATGTAATATTTTCACCCCGGAGATATTATTATCGTTGAATGCAGAAAAAACATGTGATATGGTTGAATAGAACTACCTTTTCACCATATTGGAGAAATTTTTGTTTGGCCCGAACATTTGTACATGGATCAAACTACTATATACAAAGTGCAGAAGCTTTAGTTTGTATTAACAACATTAATTCAGACTACTTCAGACCAGAACGTGGTACTAGACAAGGATGTCCCTTGTCACCACTGCTTTTTGCAATCGCCATAGAGCCACTTGCAGTTCATGATGTCAACCGCACCAGAATAAACATCATGCACCAGACGGCGTGAGCTTATTCAGTGCGAGCAGGAGCATGCGGGAGGCCGGTTGCTGTGTACTATAACAAGCTTGACCTGGTGGCAATGAACGCACATGTACTGTACAAGGCATATACGGGGTCCACTGAGAAAAGAAGAGTGTTCATGGCTCACCTTGCAGAGGAGCTTCGTTGTTGCTTCTTACAAGAAAAGGCGATGGAAAAAGAAAAGGAGGATGCAACATCGACAAGATTCTGTTCCAAGACTGCCGCTTCCCCCAGGAAAGCAAACTCAGTCAGTGTCAGTTATAGGAACGACAGCATAGAGAGAAGTGTATACATTGCAACGTGTACATGTCGTAAATGTAGGGAGGACGGTCCTTGGGTGTGTGGGAACTGTTAATATTTGTATTTGATGATTGCATATAGCGCGGAACTGACCTCTCTGTACTGTATTCTTTTCTCTGCATGTCCTGGAATACAAAAGAAATACCACCATGTGCCAAAATGTGGAGACTGGGAAAGATGGAAAAAAAACCCCACTCTGATTGTCACTTGTTACAACTGCAAGATGGTATGTGAATGAATATGAATAATATGAATAATGTTGCATCCGTGCCACATTGTTTTCCGAAATGTACTATACAGGTCATAAAATGAATAATTTCAAATATCATATATAAATATGTCACTGTTTTTTGTCAGTGCGGCTTTGACATCATGGACCATAAAGTGCATACTAATTCAGTGTAAGCAGGAACACTCAATAAAGTTGAAAAAAAAAAAATCAAGTGACAATGAGATACGAATATGGCAGATTCACCAGCGTTTGTGTGTCAGCCTTTAGCCATCCAGAATTTCCAGTTCAATTGTCTCAAAACACCACTTGCATCTACAGTTATTCCCAGTTTCAAATAAAAACAAACAGCGTCAGATCCCTTAGGGTGGGGTTGTATGTATCGTGATCATGACTGAGAGAATAAATGTGAAAAAAGTACAAGTACTATAAATTTACACCAGCTGTTACAGACGCAAATCAAATATATGTTTTTATTGTATAATATTAACAATAAGAGCAGCTCACTACTCAAAACGGTAAATATACAAGGTAGTCAGGATCGAACCAGGGGAATTTTGATTACAAGTCAGCAATTCTTACCACTGTGCCACGGAAGCTGTTGCATCATCCTTGAACCTTTTGTGAAATTGTTTATTTTATCTTTGGACTTCAGGTTTCACATTGCATAGTTTATGTCTACATTTTGTCCTTTATTACTAAAATATGAAAAACGTTTCTGTTTTAATGATGTGATTACACAGATTATTGTAGAAACAGAAAACACACATGAAATGCATGTGTTCCAAATAACGATCTATTATTTCCATTCTAAAACTCTAGCACTTCACTCCCAGATAATTAAGTCTGGAACTGGGAGAACTTCGTGCTTGCTCTGCTGTGTTGGGGGGATGAATAGTAGGCTGCTTGTCTTGATCGGCACATTTACAAGACAAAAGGCGCTGATGGAGAGGTGCGAAGGGATTTAAGGTGGGCTGGATTTACGAGTTGTTTCATAGGCTTTGGTAATTCTAGTGTTAAACAAAACCTGCCCAATTTCCCTCATCTACCACCTACCTCCATTCTGGAAAAAATATTGATCAGTCTCGAGGCCTCAGACAGCATCTCCATAATATATAAAAACATTTTAAAGTGCCTCCCTTTCAAAGATCCCAGAGTACAGTGGGAAAATGATCTCTCACCCAACATCTCAGAAAAGGAGTGGAATGTAGCAATGCACAGAATTCATTCAAGCTCCATATGCGCAAAACATACAATTATTCTACTTAAAATTATATATTGGGCACATCTGTCTCGTTTAAAATTGTCAAAAATGTTTCCAGGGCAAGATCCAACCTGCGAACATTGCAATCAAGTTCCAGCCTCATTGAGCCATATGTTTTGGATATGCACTAAATTTATATAATTCTGGGTCAAAATCTTTAAATGCCTTTCAGACAGCCTTGGTGTCACAATCGCTCCTTATCCACTAACAGCTGTGTTTAGTGTACTTCCAGATGGGCTTAATGTGGAGAAGGACAAACACACTGTAATTGCCTTTACTTCACTATTGGCACATAGACTTATCTTACTCAACTGGAAGAATCCTACCTCACATTTTTTTTGTCAGTGGGTAACTAATGTTATATACTGTATTATCTGAAGTTGGAAAAAATCAAATTCTCGCTTAGAGGATCTGTACAAAACATTTTCAAAACTTAGCAGAATCTAATCAATAACATTTTAGAATAAACATTTAAACTGAGGAAGCAGATTCTCTCCCCTCTTTTTTATTCTATTTATTTTTATTCATTTATTTATTTACTAATTTTTACTATTGTTAAAGGTTTGCTCTGCTGGCCTGGCTCTCTTTCTCATGGGTAGAAATTGATTCGTTTCGAACCTAGTTTTGTTAAACTTGACTTGCTTGCATGGATTGTTGTTTGATTCCAATAATATTAATAAAATGTTTTTTTGGTTTTTTTTAAAAGAGCAATATAATCTCTCCTCTGGTTGGGCACACCCGAAACACATGCCAGGAAGGTGTCCTGTGGGCATCTTAATCAGATGCCCGAACCACCTCAACTGGCTCTTTCTGATGCAGAGGAGCACTGGCTCTTCTTTGACCTCCTCCCGAAAGCCTATGCTCCTCACCCTATCACTAAGGCTGAGCCCAGACACCATGCAAAGGATACTCATTTCTGCCTCTTGCATCTGTAATCTAGTTGTTTGGTTACTACTTAAGCTCGTGACCATTGGTGAGGACAGGAACATAAATTGACCTGTAAATTACAAGCTTTGTCTTTCAACTCACCTGTCGCTTTACCAGGACTGACTGGAACAATGTATGTATTACTGCTCCAATCCACCTATAGATCTCCTGCTCCCTTTTTCTTTTTCTTGTGAACAAGACCCCAAGATACTTAAATGTTTCTGTTGGAGGCAGCACCTCATCCCAATCTTGTAGTGCTCCAGGTGTGGGCAGGCATTAATACAACTACATACTGTAAAATCCTTTTGTGATATAACATGCTTTACATTTAAAAATATTCACAAGATCTTCAAAAGCACCAAGAGTGTCCTCACAAGGCACAAAACTTAAAGCTAGAAATAGTTTAATGTCCACTGAACTCAACACCTGCATTGTTTTCCAGAGCAACTACCCGAGATGAAAAGAGCAGCCCATCAGCACACATTTTATCTGTGCAAATGTGTCGCTGTGTTCTTTTGTTGGTGCCTTTTTTTAACACTTGTTTGTGTGCCCGAGAAGACCCACCAGTCTCAGCATTTTAATCAGCATCCTCAGTGCAGTGCTGCTATTTCTAAGGTTGTTACATATTACTCTCTTATATTGCTTTTTAATTAATTGGAATTGTTTTTGAATTGCCATTACTAAGTCTTTTAAAGCTGCCTTCATCCCATAAATTCAAAGTGCTTAATCCCAAGATGAGAAATGTGCTGATCAGCTTTGGTGGTAACACTGTGTTAAATGCTGAGCTGTAGTTTATAAATAGGCCACTGGCATATAAGTTTTTATTATTTAAGTATGCCTGGATGGTATGAAATGCGAGGGATATGGCATCCTCTGTGGAACAGTTCTGACAGTATGCAAACTGGAAGCAGCCCAGCCAATCTGGAACATTCTGTTTAGCATGTTCCGGCACCATTCTCTCACACACTTTATCACAAGACTACCTATATTTTTTTTCTAAGGCTGAAGGATTATTTTTAATACATGGCATGTCATTTTGGCCACTAGTCTATTTAACTTATACTGTATATCATGTTTCAAGTGTAAATATCAAAACACTTTCCCCTAAAGAAATAATAATAAAAGAATAACTAAGTACTTCAACAAAAAGGATAATAAACCATTAAAATACATTATACATAAAATCATAGTCTTTCTTAGCTGTAGCACTTCTTGTAGAGCAGTCTTAGGATATACTCACACTGACAATTCATTCCGTGCCTGAGCATGTTTGTCAGCAAAGTCTAGTTTGTTGGACTAGTGTGATCGTTTTGTACCAGGCCAACCATATCATGCCCTGGCCAGCTTGGAAGAGGTGGGCCTGAACATGGTTCAGTAGCATTCAGGAACATTGTGATCTCTGAACGTGCCCGAGCACGGAAAACAGACATGATGTCAATGATGCGACAAGTCAGATAGTGCATTTCTCATTTCACTCAATACCATTTGAATTGTCCTCACCTTACACATGAACATGAATTGTAGTTGGCAAGAAAAGCTGCAAATTCCTCCCTTAACATCATTTGCCTCCGGAAACATTTTCTCGTACGTGCAGCATGATTAACAGCAAAACACTGCTCTGCACACTCAATAAATCTGTATCTGCCCTACACGACTCCAAAACAACCACAAAAAAGTAAAATAATTTTGACGTGCATGCTGTCACTCCATGTTTGGATCTTGTTTTGGCTTTACACAAAGATGTATGGTCGTGGCAAAAGAGTGCCCAGGCCCAGAATGTTAAGCTTACTGTGAGTACAGGTCAGTGGGGGAGTAGGGAGGGGGAATAATTGCGCTTGGGCATGGTACTTAACAAACGTGCCAAGTGTGAGTACACACTGTGGTGTGTGGCCGGCTAAATATTCCGGCCCTCACCCCCAGGCCACTAGGTGGAGCTCTCCCAACAGCGTAGATGTTCCCCGAATTCCAGCAGGGCCTCATGGACTTTGTAGTTTATATGCACAGCCCTGCTGGATACCATGGGGACCACCAGGAGTCGCTGTGGGGAGGCTGCCGGACTCTTACTTGCCCTATAACCCGGAGGTGCGTCATGATCACATGACAAGAGGAAACGACGTGCTTCCAGGTTGAAGAAAGGAGCTTTTTATCCGACCCGGAAGTGTTCATGATCACATGGACAGAAGGGAGAAACACTTGGACTATATAAAGGACTCTGGGAAACCAGTACGCTGAGCTGAGCTGGGAGGAAGGGTGGCAAAGTGTCTGGGAGTGTGGAGGATTGATTAGTGTATTGTTTAGTGATTTATGAGTATTGTGGAGTGGAGGGTGCTTTGTGCATGTTATTGTTCCAATAAAAGTAATATTTGGACTTTTGTTTGGAGTATTGTCCGAGGGTTCAAGAGGACGATAAGGGCCTCAATCTGTCACAACACCTAGATGACAGACATTTGTCTGTTTTTAGTTTACAAAATTGTATTCTGGGATTGAAGAGGTTGAGAATATTAAAAGCCTGAAAAAAATGATCCCAATAGATGTGTGTGTGTGTATGGAGCACAGCCATTAGATGGTGCATGCATGCACTTTTACATTTTTTCGGCACTTGCATGCACCTCACCTCTCACTACAAAAGACCTGTGTGCAGCAAACCCCGCCATGCAAAAACAACATTGTGCTAATGACACAGATGAAGAGACTCAACATCAAAATGAAGCAATAATCGCGACTCAAAAATGTGCAAGTGAAACATCTCAGTAATGGAGGGCAAGACTTGAAGTTTTCACTAAAAACATTGTCTATCTGGATGTATTTTCTTGATAAAACATTAATAGGCTTCATATGCCAGATAAAATGCCAGAGATACAGCTAATACTGTATATGGTATCACCTGTGTCTCCTTACAAAAGCCAGTGTGGCAGCAAGCACAGGTAGGTCCACGTCCTCTGCACTAGGTAATTCTTAAGAGTTTACAAATTGGATATTAGATGTTTACAAATTTAGTAAAACCACTAGGGAGTCTTTGGGTTGTGAAGACCATACGCAGCTAGTTATACTGATTTAGTTTTCTGCTTTTCAAAAATTCTGCAGAGGGATTATAAAAACAATTCAAATGTATTTTTGACTTTACATAAATTTGTAGCAGGCATGAGCTGTTTCTTTAAGGGTTGCATTTGCATTAAAATAAAGGGATGTATTGACATCTGATTAAGAAACTAGTTGGACTGAAAATTAGGAGGAGTGCCATTTTAATTACCAAACAGAAAAACAATTCTTTTAGAAAAGTAGATTTGAAAATGAAAAATTAATACATGAACAGATTTTCTAAGAAATTTCTTTAAATGAAAAAAGGACGTTTTCGTCATTTTGTCATGCAACTGTTTGAAATCACTTAAGTGTCTGATTTCTTATTGAAAAATCTTGCATAAATGAATTGAAGGAATGGGATAATACACTTAAATGTAATAATGTTTTCATGATGTCTATACTAAGGTTAATTTCTCACTTTTGTTAAAAGTAGGACAATAAGTTTATTCAAGTTTAGTTTATATAGCTTCAGACGTCTATGGCCTTTCAAAGATTTGCCTTTGAACTTCCATAAGCTGAATTGTTGAAAAGAGCACCTGCCACTACAGTTTGCATTCTGGAGCCTTGCAGTGCAGTCAAACTTCAAAGAGCTTCACTGCAGTGGTTGATGTGCTTTTTCTGCATCTAATTTATTTTTATTAGATATGCCAGTCTGAAGTGGGTTCATGTGTGGGGCACAGAAAATCAATTCAAAACAGAGCTTTGGGAGCAAATTTATTTTAATAACACTGGTTATACATCTTTATATAATGTGCAAATGACATTCAACACATTCCTCTCCTGAGAATGTTAGCAAATATACTATGTATAGCAACATACATATAAAAAAGTAAAAGGATCTCAAAAAAATTAATAAAGTTACTTATATATGAATACAAGTTTTGATTATATCCATAAATGTAGGATTTTTCCAATTTAATTATGCATACAAGTTAAACACCAATTTAAAGAAATTCCAAGGAAAAAAGTGTTTTATTCTTTATGGCAAAATATAATAAAATATATCAATCTTACATCCTTAGGACAAGTTGTACAACTGTTATGTGGAAAGTTCACTTATTGTCTTTAAAATATATACAAAGAATGTAAATATATATATATATATATTTTATTTATATATATATATATATATATATATATATATATATTTACATACATATATACAGTGAGGAACATAAGTATTTGAACACCCTGCGATTTTGCAAGTTCTCCCACTTAGAAATCATGGAGGGGTCTGAAATTCACATTGTAGGTGCATTCCCACTGTGAGAGGCAGAATGTAAAAAAAAAATTCAGGAAATCACATTGTATGATTTGTACAGAATTTATTTGTATTGCACTGCTGCACATAAGTATTTGAACACCTGGCAATCAGCAAGAATTCTGGCTCTCCAAGATCTATTACTCTGTCTTTAAGAAGTCCACCTCTACTCCACTTAGTAATCTTAATTTGTAGCACCTGTCTGAGCTCTTTAAAGACACCTGTCCACCCCACAGTCAGTCAGACTCCAACTACTACCATGGGCAAGACCACAGAGCTGTCAAAAGACACCAGAGACAAAATTGTGGACCTCCACAAGGCTCGAAAGGGCTACGGGGCAATTGCCAAGCAGCTTGGTGAAAATAGATCAACTGTTGGAGCAATTGTCAGAAAATGGCAGAGGCTAAATACGACTGTCAGTCTCCCTCGAACTGGGGCTCCATGCAAGATCTCACCTCATGGGGTATCACAGATGATAAGAAAGATGAGGAATTGGCCCAGAACTACACGGGAGGAGCTGGTCAATGACATGAAGAGAGCTGGGACCACAGTTTCAAAGGTCACTGTTGGTAGAACACTATGCCGTCATGGTTTCAAATCACGCATTGCACGGAAGGTTCCCCTGCTCAAGTCATCACATGTCCAGGCCCGTCTGAAGTTTGCCAATGACCATCTGGATGATCCAGAGGAGGCATGGGAGTCATGTGGTCAGATGAGACCAAAACAGAACTTTTTGGTGTAAACTTCACTCGCCGTGTTTGGAGGAAAAAGAAGGAGGAGTTGCATCCCAAGAACTCCATCCCTACTGTGAAGCATAGGGGTGAAAACATCATGCTTTGGGGGTGCTTTTCTGCGAAGGGGACAGGACGACTGCACTGTATTAAGGAGAGGATGAATGGGGCCATGTATTGTGAGATTTTGAGCAACAACCTCCTTCCCTCAGTCAGAGCACTGAAGATGGGTCGTGGCTGGGTCTTCCAACATGACAATGACCCGAAGCACACAGCCAGGATAACCAAGGAGTGGCTCCGTAAGAAGCATATCAAGGTTCTGGAGTGGCCTAGCCAATCTCCAGACCTAAATCCAATCGAAAATCTTTGGAGGGAGCTGAAACTCCGTGTTGCTCAGTGCCAGCCCCGGAACCTGACAGATCTAGAGGAGATCTGTGTGGAGGAGTGGGCCAAAATCCCTGTCGCAGTGTGTGCAAACCTGGTCAAGAACTACGGGAAACGTTTGACCTCTGTAATTGCAAACAAAGGCTTCTGTACCAAATATTAATACTGATTTTCTCAGGTGTTCAAATACTTATGTGCAGCAGTGCAACACAAATAAATTCTGTACAAATCATACAATGTGATTTCCTGAATTTTTTTTTTTACATTCTGTCTCTCACAGTGGGAATGCACCTACAATGTGAATTTCAGACCCCTCCATGATTTCTAAGTGGGAGAACTTGCAAAATCGCAGGATGTTCAAATACTTATGTTCCTCACTGTGTATATATATATATATATATATATATATATATATATATATATATATATATAAAAAAAATATATGTAAAAAAAGGGGCAAGTGTGTGCACCGCTGCTAAAAATGCAGTTTCTTTTCTCCTCTGTAGCTCCAAAAGGCTGCCCAAAGAGGGCACCTGTGCAACACCCATTGTCAACTAAATCCCACCTCTGTCTGTTGGGACTATACAGTATATATTTGAGGGCTTCTGGAAGATAGCGTCTTAGTCTGAGGAACACAGCCCTGCATGACAGAGTTCCCTGAAACAGACACACTGGAGAGTGACACTTATCTGAGAAGCCACAGAGTCTGAGAAGGCATTTGTTGCGCGTGATCTCTGTTGTGCCAGCACAACTGAATATGTCTTCTAATGGTAGACAATGTCATAAACTTTTCAAAAGGTAAGAAAGACATAAGTTTTGAGGTAAGCTTGTTATACTCAAAAATCATGGTACTGGAGAGGGGCAATGTATTAACTAACACATGTAAATAAGAATTTTACTATACAGTAATCCCTCGCTATATCGCGCTTCGCCTTTCGCGGCTTCACTCCATCGCGGATTTTATATGTAAGCATATTTAAATATGCTTACATGCGGATTTTTCGCTGCTTCGCGGGTTTCTGAGGACAATGGGTCTTTTCATTTCTGGTACATGCTTCCTCAGTTGGTTTGCCCAGTTGATTTCATACAAGGGACGCTATTGGCAGATGGCTGAGAAGCTACCCAACTTACTTTTCTTTCTCTCTCTCTTGCGCTGACTATCTGTGATCCTGACGTAGGGGGTGTGAGCAGGGGGGCTGTTCGCACACCTAGACGATACGGACCCTCGTCTAAAAATGCTGAAAGATTATCTTCACGTTGCTACCTTCTGTGTGCAGCTTTTAAGTATGCTGCACGGTGCTTCGCATACTTAAAAGCTCAAAGGGCACGTATTGATTTTTTTATCTGTCTCTCTCTATCTCTCTCTAACTCTCTCTCTCTCTCTCTCTGCTCCTGACGGAGGGGGTGTGAGCTGCCGCCTTCAACAGCTTTGTGCCGCGGTGCTTCGCATACTTAAAAGCCAAACAGCCCTATTGATTTGTTTGCTCCTTTGAAGAGGAAGATATGTTTGCATTCTTTTAATTGTGAGACTGAACTGTCATCTCTGTCTTGTCATGGAGCACAGTTTAAACTTTTGAAAAAGAGACAAATGTTTGTTTGCAGTGTTTGAATAACGTTCCTGTCTCTCTACAACCTCCTGTGTTTCTGCGCAAATCTGTGACCCAAGCATGACAATATAAAAATAACCATATAAACATATGGTTTCTACTTCGCGGATTTTCTTATTTCGCGGGTGGCTCTGGAACGCAACTCCCGTGATGGAGGAGGGATTACTGTATTCTATACTTTTGACAGTAATGACCCTATAAATATATAAGCCTATAATAATTAAGGTGGATTATAGGCTTATATGTTTTAGGGTCATTACTGCCACAAGGTAAAAGAATATGTGTCTGTGTTTCTGTGTCCGTCCAGTTGCTATGTCTCTTGTCTTTACATCACAAACATTTTTAGTAATAGTATGCATTGCATTTATCATTCCAATAGATGGTGTATGACAGCATTAAGACTGCTTTTACGAATCTGATACCAAACGGCATATAACACAGGCATATGCATTACATGGTGCACTGAAAATGTTAATGCCGAGATCTTCATTGATTACCGTATTTTTCTCTTCTTAAGATGCACCTAGGTTTAGAGGAGGAAAACAAGAAAAAAAATATTCTGAACCAAATGGTGTACAAATACAGTATATTTAATAAAATATAGCAGAATAATATTTCAACCATGTAAAGTCAACAGCGGTATTAACAACCATCATCACTGTCATTAACAAATGAGGAGAGACTTTAAGGTTCAAGCACTGTTCTAGTTTTCTGGAAACCCCAAGAACTCCTCATCGTTAGTCTCAGAATTTATGAAGGTCAGTTGCTCACAATCACTTTGCAGGAGCTTATACCTATCATCACACGGCATAACCTGTCCAAAGCCACCAGGGGACAAAGCACATTTGGACCAATGCTCCATGAAGTTATATTGCCAGTCTAGTTCCATCCATATTTGTAATGCCACAAAGCCCTTCATCTCATCTTTTGTTGTGGGTTTCTACTTTGAAAAACAAGAATGGCGTGCAAGCGCAGCCCGCAATTCAAAAAATAGCATTGCAGACCTGTTTGTCTTGTCTGACAGTAGCTGAAAGGCAGCTTCAGGAAAGACCAGCCTGAAGTAGTCCAGCAGCTGGTAATCTGTCAAGTCCAACAGCAAGCCATGCTGTCTTGTGAAGTCTGGTAGCCAGTTTGGCTCCCACGGATCAATGTCTGGGTATTCCTCCCACACAAACCTTGCCATAGGTGCATCGGCTGCGCGAATGCACTCAGCTGGGGCGGCATCGGCTGGTGTCCGATCAGCTGATGCCAGTTCCTCGCTCTCTTGCTCGATCTCCTGATCACTCTCAAAAAAATCAGATTCTGAAAAACCAGAGTCCAACTCAGCGATAATGCGCAAAACATTGTCTGCTGAGTATTTTGTTTTCTGCACTCGCCTCGCTCCCTCGTGAGATGTCGATACCATCTTGCCTTTGTTTACATTTCATAACTCACGCACACGCAAGGATTAGATGCTGAGTCAATGAGTCTAACATTCCTCCAAGCAGAGAGGGAATGCCTGTAACGTAATGGTGAGTTTTGTCGCCATTAACAGCTGATTGTTGCCCTCTACCCCTGGATGTCAACTTTTGTCAAGTAATACACATCACGGTCTGTGACGCAATATTCACTCCTTAAGATGCACAGACATTTCCACCCTTCTTTTGGAGAAAAAAAAGTGCGTTTTATGGAGCGAAAAATACGGTACTTAGATTTCAACCTGTCTTAGACTGATAGCACAGTTATTGAACTCATAAATAGGGACAACATTACCTGATATCCAACAGCAAAAGGTATACAAAGTACATGTAAAGGAAAATTGTAAGCTAGGATCTATAGGTTTTATAAAAAAACTGTGGAAGTTATGATAAGTAATGAACGAAGCAAAGCTTCCATTTTATAATTTCATGGAATTCTAATAAACAGGAGTACATTAGATATAAAATTAAAAATGTGTAAAAGAAACAGGACCAAAATCAAATTTATGGAGTATGATGACCATTAAATGCAAAATGGAAAAATAGTCTGAAAAGGTACATGAAAAAAAAAATATGGCTGCTGCTATAAAGAATACAGATGTACACATGCAAGAAAGGAACAGTGCCAGCCATGAGGCACAAAAATATACCATAGAGCAGCTTTTGCAAATTTTCATTGTTCTTTTTCTGTTGCAATATAAGAGATAAACAAAATGAGGTAATTTTATTAAATATGAATAAACATTACAAAATCACATGACTAGACAACATGATGTACAACGTACAATCGACAGCATGTTTTGAATCAGGTCTACAATTGATTTAAAGGTCTCTGTAAAAGTTACAATATGTAGTACTTAAAATTAAACATTACAACCAATTATGCTAAATTAAATGTGTGATGTGAGCTGCAAGGTATTTAAACATTTAGAGACTATGCTTTAATATTGTAAAAGAATATGATAGAATGAGAACACAGAAAGTCTCAATAATGAATTCTATGATCAAAATGATGCAGGGCTCCACACCTGACATTTTTGTGATGTTTTGTGCATTTTATTTTTTATTTTCTGCATTTATGATTTATTTTCTACATTTTATTATTTATTTTCTGCATTTCTGATTTATTTTCTACATTTTATTATTTATTTTCTGTTTTTCCTTGTGATATTCCATTGTTTAAGATGGCCACAATGGGAGACAGATTGAAAACAGATACAAACTAATGTGCTAACGCCATCCTTACAAGTTAAATCTGAAGAAGAAGTGTGTCTTGTGTTACTGCTCTGTGAGAGTTAATTAAAAATAAATTTTGCTCCTAAAACATTTTGGTAGTTTTTAATGCTTTTGTCCCTTTCAAAGGGTTTTAGCAAACGTAGCTGAGTGTTTGGGGAAATGTGGTAAAATGAGGGAGGTCAGAGGGTAGGGTGTAGATGGGTACAGAATTGACTGAAACACCAGAAGCAGAGGGTTATGATGTGAGGAACCTCATCAGAAGTGGGTTAGGATAGATTGGATTTGGATAGGAATATAAAATATAAAACACAAATTGGGGAAGTTTGCAGATGATACCAAGCTAGGAGGATTAACAGATAATCTAGAATCATTACAGAGGGATTTGGACAGCATACAGGTTTGGGCAGATTTGTGGCAGATGAAATTTAATGCAAAATATTGCATGTAGGAAGTAAAAATGTTAGGTTTGAATACACAATGGGAGTAATGAAAATTAAAAGCACACCTTATGAGAAGGAATTAGGAGTCATGGTGGACTCATCATTATCAACTTTCAAACAGTACCCATAAGCCATTAAGAAGTCTAACAGAATGTTAGGTTATATAGAACCATGTGTAGAGTACAAGTCCAAGGAGGTTATACTCAGGCTTTATAATACACTTGTGATGCCTCATATGGAGTACTGTGTACAGTTTTGGTGTTCAGGTTACAAAAAAGATACAGAAATTGCTAGAAAAAGTTCAGAGTAGATTGCCTATGCTCATTCCAGGACTGCATTAAAATTAAAATAGCTAAGCCTTTTCAGGTTAAGCAAAAAGAGGTGACATGACTGAGGTGTTTACAGTTATGAAGGGAGTTAGTACAGTGGACCAAGGCTGTTACTTTAATATGAGTTAAATGAAAACATGAGAAAAGTTCCAGGACTGCATTAAAATTAAAATAGCTAAGCCTTTTCAGGTTAAGCAAAAAGAGGTGACATGACTGAGGTGTTTACAGTTATGAAGGGAGTTAGTACAGTGGACCAAGGCTGTTACTTTAATATGAGTTACATGAAAACATGAGAAAAGAGTCAGAAACTTGCTAAAGGTAAATTTCGCACAAATTTTAGGATGTTTTTCTTCACATAGAGAACCACAGACATATGGAATAAGTTTCTAGCTAGTGTGGAAGACATTAGGGGTATAGAGACTTTGAAAACTAGATATAATTTTGGAGAAATTAACTTTATAGGACTGTGTCTCTACAGAGAATCCTTGGATACCCCTGGTTTGAATTTGTGTCAAACGAGCGGTTACTCACGGAGTCCTAAATGAGGCACATTATCTGCATTGTGAGGGAGTGTCAGTTACTGTACGACAGCCATGTGGTGTTTTTCCCCGTGGGTGAACCGGCTTACAGGATCCTCACTGTTGGAGGCCAAGGGGACGCCCACATAACATCTGGCTGCAGCAGACAGATGGCCAACCAGGATCCCGAGCTGTTTTGTTGTGTTCTGAGTGCAGCAACGCTCTGTACCAGTGCATGCTCCCCAACCTGACCTGACCTGATCTGACTGGCAAGCTTTGTTGAGCTGAATGGCCTATTCTCATTTAGATTATTCTAGAAAATCCACAATTTTGGAAATGTCTGCTATTGCACAATGAGAGCAGCAACAAGCCATGAAATTAAAGAACGGGTTTAATTAATGACAAGACTCAGCACCTCATTAAGGAACTGGTTGGAGTGAAACTGGTTGGAGTTTGAGGCCCTGATTTAGTTGGTCTTCTGTTGGCTCACTCACTTCAATTTGGGTAACATTTAAGGAAAGAAATGAAGCAATTCAGAGGAATGATGAAGAAATTCAGAGAAACGTTTCTTAAAAACCAAGTCAATTAAAATTAATTCAAAAGAAGTTAATTAGCAGCAAAAACAGATCACTAATTAAGAAAAGGGTTAGAATGAAAATCTGCAGCCACTGTGGCCCTCCAGGACTGGAGTTGGGCATCCCTGATTTAACACATCACAACATGGTTTAAATAGAGGCAAACGTTTTATAACCAGGTAGGGAGGATTGTTTACATTTCTCTGACTGACCCAGACAACCTGACTACAGATCCACATTGTATGGAAAAACTCATCAAAAACTTCAAAAGACTTTGTTGGACGGTTATCATATCAAAAGATCTTGACTATACATTGTTCTCCTCTCTTGCTGAATAAATATGAGCCTGGAGAGGGCTATTAAATAGATAGATAGATAGATAGATAGATAGATAGATAGATAGATAGATAGATAGATAGATAGATAGATAGATAGATAGATAGATAGATAGATAGATACTTTATTAATCCCAAGGGGAAATTCACATACTCCAGCAGCAGCATACTAATACAAAAACAATATTAAAGAGTAATAAAAATGCAGGTAAAAACAGACAATAACTTTGTATAATGTTAACGTTTACCCCCTGGGTGGAATTGAAGAGTCGCATAGTTTGGGGGAAGAACAATCTCCTCAGTCTGTCAGTGGAGCAGGACATTGACAGCAGTCTGTCACTGAAGCTGCTCTTCTGTCTGGAGATGACACTGTTTAGTGGATGCAGTGAATTCTCCATAATTGATAGGAACCTGCTGAGCGCCCATTGCTCTGCCACGGATGTCAAACTGTCCAGCTCCATGCCTACAATAGAGCCTGCCTTCCTCACCAGTTTGTCCAGGCTTGAGGCGTCCTTCTTCTTAATGCTGCATCCCCAGCACACCACCGCGTAGAACAGGGCACTCGCCACAACCATCTGATAGAACATCTGCAACATCTTATTGCAGATGTTGAAGGACGCCTGTCTTCTAAGAAAGTAAAGCCAGCTCTGTCCTCTCTTGCACAGAGAATCAGTATTGGCAGTCCAGTCCAATTTATCATCCAGCTGCACTCCCAGGTATTTATAGGTCTGTACCCTCTGCACACAGTCTCCTCTGATAATCATGGGGTCCAAGAGGGGCCTGGATCTCCTAAAATCCACCACCAGTCCTTGGTTTTGTTGGTGTTCAGGTGTAATTTTTTAATTTTTTACATTTAAGATGTAAAGATTTACATTTAAGATGATAAGGGGCCTGAGTTACCTCAAAAGCTTGCATATTGTAATCTTTGTAGTTAGCCAATAAAAGGTGTCATTTTTGCTTGACTTCTCATTATATCCAGTTTAGATAAAATGCAACCAAAATGCATTGTACATGACACTCTGTATCTGCATTTTTTTATCCATTTGTAAATCGAGTAAACATTATTTGAAGGTTTTGATCTCTCTTTTTATGAGCAGTCTGTAACTTTCTCTCTCACCACCACTTCAGCTACATAAATTCATCCAATTCGTTCTGGCATTCATTGTATCAGCATTGACTATATGATTCTCGATCACTGCAGTACAACTCCTCCTCAGACTAGCTTCATCTAGGCCTCAATATCCATCTTTTATTTTTCATCTGACACACTACTGATGTTATTTTGGAGGGTGAGAGATTAAGTACCTAACTATTTTGTAAAATCACATTCAAAAGCAAAAGAAAAATCATGATCAACAAGTGCTTATAAAATTCCCAACACTCAAAATAAAAGAAAAGAATTTAGAATTCATTGTCAGGAAATATATGGGTCTGTAGCAGAAATTCATAATTCCAAATCAGTGAAGGTGTCAGAGTTCCTAAAAGAACCAAAACAATTTGCTTCAAAAAGAAACAAACAAAAGAGCTGCTGCTTTCTTTAAGATTATTAGATAGAGAGAAAGAGAGAAGGGCTACAGAAATGAGGCAATTGCCACCTAAGCTGAGAGAAGACCTGCTGTGGAGACAAAAGAACAATGTCACCTTGGGAATTTTTGCATGACTGAAACAAGACAGTTGCTTTACTGGACACTCAGCTGAAGAGTAATTAGAGAACCTCAGCATTACTGGATGCCTGTCTACACAGGAGTGGGATAATCACAACTCAGCATTACATGGCCAGATTTAAAAGTGGTTTCTTTGTGAATGTAAGAGTGCACACCGATTGCTTATTTGAATCACACACAACTTTGTAAAAGCAGTAAAAGATGCAAATAGTTTAAGTTCTATGTTGGCAATGGTTCATGGAAACTTCTGGATTTTAAAATTGAAATAGTTGTTGCTGAACATGTGAAAAGAATGTGTTAGATGATTTAATCCATTAAAAAATATCAGATTTTGGCCAGTATTAGGTTGTTGATGTCTGTATGCCAAGATATAAAATATAAAGGTTTGCCCACAATGTGTTTGAGCTTGACAGCACTCACATAACATTTACAACTGTCATTCAAATTATAAAACAGGACGTGAGTCAAACTATTCAACACAGCCCTTGTCTTACAGTTTGAAAAGCATTATTTGAATATGTAGGTAGCTGTGAATTAATAACTGAATTCAGCCTCTCAAATGTGTCCTTTCTTCCTGAGCTCCTCTACTTATAAAGCAAATGGAAAGCTAAGGCCCTGCTGATCACCAGCCCATTTTCTTTTTAGTCAAAAAAACTGACTTAAGTGGTCTTAGATATTTTTGCATGTTTTAGGATTTTCTCCTATTTTCCTGGTTTTCCATGAAACTGTGAACAAGCAAACTGTTGGCATGTTTAAACTAGACATTTAAATGCCTTCTTATGTAAGAAAAGCTCATTTCTTTGCTTTACAAACAATTCATCCAGTCCATAGGAAACTTGTTTGAACTGTGTTTTAAATTTGGCTTTCACTAATCCTTATGTAGTATTGCAGATTTTGAGCCTTCTTGAATCTGATATTGATATTTATGCTCCAGATTTTTGTATCTATACTATAGTAGAAAAAAAAAGATATTGTATTGTTATTATTATATTTGACTGACACCTTTATTTAAAAACAGTTACAAGATTGAGATACAGTAACTTTTGTATTTTTTTTAAATTTTTTTAACAGTTGGAGCATAGGATGCTGAAAAGATTGCACAGGGTCACACAGTGAGTTTGAAGCAAAAGTTGAATCAGCAACCTTTCAGTTTAAGAATAATGTTAGCTCTACAATAGCATGCTCTCACTTCCTGCCTCTGATATAAAATATATTATTTAAATAGAATTCACACAATTATTCTTTACTTTTATAAAAAAAAACCTCTGACATAAGCAAGATATATGTTACGGAAGGCTGAAGAAGGATATTTGTAATTTAAAGACATCATTATCTTTAGAATGATTGAAGGATTTAGTTAAGAACAGTTAATTAAAGATAAAGATTAAGAAAGATTGTGTAACACAGTGTACTTTTCTGAAAGCATGAAATTCAGTTTTTACAAAACTTGCATCACATAGTTTTTTGAACTCTTTCAAATTGTGAAACTCTCATTTGTCCTTTGATTTTCATCTTGTGTCTGCAAAATTATACAAATCAGTGGTATTCAAGTTCTTCCCTTATACATTTAATTAAAGCTTTTACTTCATTAACATTTACATTTTGCAGTTTCATCATAATGTAAATGTCACTTTCTTGAAAATTCTGACATCTACTGTACTTCATGCTCAAATTATATTTTCATAAATTATTGTTCTTACTGTGTTGTACTGCATACTCGCATGTATTGCATTATAAATAATAAAAGTAAAAATCTTAAGCACTGTATTTAAATAGCTCAATGTCCTTTATGGTAATTCTCATAATTTATACAAATATACAAAATAATTTTCCTATGTAAGAAATATACAAACGATGGGTTAACTTAGAAAATGAAATACAAAACAATACCTAATGATAATGACTTTAGGGACTGGTATTTCAATTTCATTCCCCAGACCAAGCTTTGACACACGACTACAACTCAAGAATGCAACAAAGTGCTGCCCTAGAAATGAAACCTTAGGATGAGGACAAAATGAGCATTCTCAAGTAATGTTCATTGAGCTGGATGTTTAGAACTATGTGGAGGTGAAGGTTCACAACTGTATAGGTAATATCTAGTGTAGAAGAAAGAGATGACAAAGATAAATAACTTGGGTGCCGAGATGGCCACCCAGTATAATTTTGATACAGCAAAAGTCAAAAAGCATATAATTATTGCGGTGTCATCTATGCAGATGTAAGTTCAAACAGAACTGGCAAAGATGGCGGAGATTCTGGCTTTCAGTCCTCCCAGTATGAAGAGGTGGGTCCAGGTGGACAGACACCAGAAGTGACGTCAGAGGACTTCTAGCTGTCAACCATCTGATCTGCAAATGGGGAAAAGAGAGAAAGATGTTAAGCCAGAGCGCCAAACCCTGGTGTGGTAGTGGAATTACAGTCACTGGAGCCCTTTAGCAGTCCCCTGTGCGCATGAACATGACACTAAATATGTTTTTGTTTTTTTAGGAATGATATCTAGACTCTTCTCAAAAGGAAAATCATTGTGACTTCTCAAGCACTCATTAGATAAGCCACATTCTCTCAGTCAACAACCATAAATTCTAATGAGACAAGCCTGTCTCATTAAACCATTAATCTAACAGGACAAGTTATTTTGATGGGATATCAAGGAAAGAGATAACAACAACAACAACATTTATTTCTATAGTGTATTTTTGAACACTAGATATAGCTCAAAGTGCTTTACAAGAATCAATTACCAACAAAGAAAAGCTAATGAAAATTAGGTAAGAATAGCAATATAATGCACACTTATATAAGTTAAATATATAATTAATGAAATAGAGTCCTTATATATAGAATTGTTTTTTAGGTTTCTACAGATGAGTCTGATAATAAGGTCAGTTGACCGGGGAGGACATAGAAAAAAAACAGTAATCCAGATAAGCTAGAGAAAAAAAAACAAAATCTGCAGGAGATCCAAGGGCTAAAACACCACCCAGCTCTCACTGGCAATTCTACCTAACATACTGTAAATATTCTTAAGGGTTGTATCTTAACCCTTTGAACCCAGCAGGCTAATAATGTTCAGGACAGCTGCAAAGTGGCATACATCCAAAAGACAAGTATAATGGCCCACCTATCTACGATCATAACCCTGCTGGCCTGAATAATGGCCTGTGAATATCTGTTACACTATGCTACTGTTACACTACTCTGCTCTTTAAATATTATAATCAGCTGCCGTAAAGACATATTCCTGAAATGTCGCTACACTCCTTTGCATTCTATATTGCATTCTCTATTAGACAGTGCACGTAATATACCACTGTGTAGTTACGCAAGAGATGCTGCTGTTTTTTAGCTGCAAGTTAGTTCATACTTCATGCAGGGTTCAAAGGGTTAAGTATCCACGCTGGTTTTTTTTGAACGCAGTGGGACTTGTGTGACGTGTCATAGATCTGTGAAAGACAAATTTCTTCACCATATACTCTTGTGTATTTTCCCTTCTTCACCCTTAGCCATACTGCTCATCATTTATAAAGTAAGAAAATATGCTGCATCAACCTGTTCAAAATATTTTAGAACTTTGTTAAATGACTCATAATTACTACTTGTGTTGGCTTTCCAGTTCTGTTGTCAATAGGCAGGTTTTCTTTTATGATATAAATTATTGATATAATAGTTATTAATTTATAAATTGCTGTAATGTGTTTTTCTATTCCAAATGTAAAATGATGTTAGAAAATACAAGTTTGGTACATTAATATATAGAAAAGCTCAGGCATGGTAGGGACTTTTTTAGTATGAGATACATTAAATACACTTACTCATAGTAAAAAATACATGTGTTAGTTTAAAGTATGTCTTTACTTGCTTGGTTTATACTGGGACAAAGGACTCTAAAAAGTATACAATAGAAAACATATCCCTAAGAAAGATGGAAGCCTGCCAGTGGCGAAAGGATGAAATACCTCATGCTGTTTCAAAAATGAAACACCCCCCCTCCTCATCCGATGAGAAACAGTCACAAATATCTCATATTGATTTTTTATTTTCAGCAGTAATTACTCAAGAGTATAAACTAACAGTTTAAAAACAAAGGGCATCTTTAGCATACCATTTTGTTTCCTTTTACCCACCAAGAAGTAAAGGAATTTTTGGTCTATACAGTATTTCTTTACTCGACCACTATATTTAAACAAACTGATTTCCCTAGGAGCCAGCACTTTTTGCTGAATATTGATGGATAACATTTTGTTGCTAGTGATGTTTTGATTTTATGTTAATTCAGTTCAAAACCATGTTCTATATAAGATTTCCTCTTTCATTTCTGTTATAATGCAAAAAATTATTATGTGGTATTACAAACATCTTCTTTTGGCTGCTTCCGTTAGGGGTCGCCACAGCGGATCATCTTCTTCCATCTCTTTCTGTCCTCTGCATCTTGTTCTGTTACACCCATCACCTTCATGTCCTCTTTCACCACATCCATAAACCTCCTCTTAGGGCTTCCTCTTTTCCTCTTCCCTGGCAGCTCTATCGTTGGCATCCTTTTCCCAATATACCTGGCATCTCTCTTCTGCACATGTCCAAACCAACGCAATCTCGCCTCTCTGACTGTCTCCCAACCATCCAACTTGAGCTGAACCTCTAATGTACTTATTTATAATCCTATCCATCCTCATCACACCCAGTGCAAATCTTAGCATCTTTAACTCTGCTGCCTCCAGCTCTGTCTCCTGCTTTCTGGTCAGTGCCACCGTCTCCAACCCATATAACATAGCTGGTCTCACTACCATCTTGTAGACCTTCCCTTTCACTCTCGCTGATACCCGTCTGTAACTAATTACTCCTGACACTCTTCTCCACCCATTCCATCCTGCCTGCACTCATAATGTGAAAAAAACAAACTTATGCAAAGCTCTTTCCAGACTGTACTGTATATGCACAAGATTGTTTATACCGCACATACTTTGACTACACGACTCTTTGACTACACCACACTAAGCAAGCCACAAGTGGAAAACCACTTTGAACCAAATGTACTCAACTCAGCTTCGTATATATTAACTACACGGTGGTGATGAAAACTGTGCCAAATACAATGTATGTCCTTTATAACATAACAAAATCTAATATTCTCAGACCCACTCAAGGTTACAAGAGACAGAGGCCTGGCTTAGAATGTAAGGCAAAAACTAGCATTTTATATTTTTGCATAACTAAAAAAAATATAACAATGTTGCTGTTTCTATTTAAAAAAAACACCAATATAATTGACTATTGTGAAATTATGTTGATTTGAAAGACTGTGTAGTCTATGTAAGACGTTCAGATGATGAAAATTCAGCATGTTTAGCGCTTTAGTTATGCACAGAACTTTTGACAGTCAAACAGTGTCTTAATTTCAGAAAGGATCTAGAAAATAAAAATATCCTAATGATTATTTTATTCAGTCATTCTTTACAAATGAGAAGAAATGATAAACTGAACAATACGTAAGTCAGAGCACTATGCCCTGCGCTGCAACGCCTATGTTTTTGAATAGATGATAAATCCTGAATTTCAGCATGGGATTTCTAGAATTATTCATTTTATTGCAGAATGTCATACAGTTCAGCTTAATAAAGCAGTCAAATTCTGCTGCTCCTTTAAAGCAATTAAACTTGAAATAAATCCATCCATCCATTTTCCAACCCGCTGAATCTGAACACAGGGTCACGGGGGTCTGCTGGAGCCAATCCCAGCCAACACAGGGCACAAGGCAGGAACCAATCCCGGGCAGGGTGCCAACCCACCGCAGTGAAATAAATTGAAACCTTTATTTCCAATGTATCTAATCTCAATGAAAGTTTGGTGAGTTCAATATCATTGGGTTTCTGTTGTACCTGGTGCAACATTACAGTTGTCACTCCATGGCTGTAATTTACCTTTAGCCAATCAGTTTTAAACTCAGTCTTCTGATATCATAAAGGGCAGATTTATGCTTTAATAACAGATGAAATCTGTTTAATCTGGTAATCTTTTAAGAAAAGTCGAAGTTTCTCCTGTCATTTGCCTTTATGGATTTCAATTTGTTACCTTGTTTATTGAGAGCACTGGAAAAAAATCACATTGCATAAACACCACTTCCAGGCACTTGCAATTGTATGCTTTAATTAAACAGTCCTGGTCCACATCAGTTCTACTCTGTAGTGTCAGAGGCTTTAAAAGTTCACTCTCAAAAAATGTTCTAATTAGTATGGCTGTTAAAAAATAACCAGCAGTGTGCCACTAAAACATCAAAATGTAATAAATGCCCCTTTTCACATTTGAACAATATGGGAATGGCTGAACTGCAGTCTGCAGTTTGTAGTACTTATATAATTATATATTTATATAATTATATAGTTAAAAATTATATAATTACTGTTAAACCTGTTGTGTTATTCGACTAATCCTGGTTGTATCTGTTGAAATAAGCACTTGTAAATGTCTGATCAGTTATATGAGGGTCTTGAAAACGAAGGAACAAAGTAATCTTTTTTAGGAATCAATTGATAGGTACACACAAATCATTATTAAATTTTATATTTCATTAATTCTATTAATCAATTAATGTTTCCAGAAATATGAAGTAGACAATACACAACATCCAACAAAAGCAAATGTAGGATATCTGGCAAAGTTACTTTTTGGCAAACATAAATGAAAAATATTACAAAATCATCTTAAAAGAGTTGTTGTGAATGTAAATCCCAAATAATTTGTATTTTCTGGTTCGTGCAGGACCGATACGATGATGTTTGTGTACTTATATCAACACTACTGATTAAGTATTATTTACTTTTCCACTACATAAAATAAAATGTAAATAAGTAATTTATGTGGGGAGGCACGGTGGCGCAGTGGGTAGCACTGCTGCCTCACAGTTAGGAGACCCGGTTCCCTTCCCGGGTCCTCCCTGCGTGGAGTTTGCATGTTCTCCCCGTGTCTGCGTGGGTTTCCTCCAGGCACTCCGGTTTCCTCCCACAGTCTAAAGACATGCAGGTTAGATGCACTGGTGATCCTAAATTGTCCCTAGTGTGTGCTTGGTGTGTGGGTGTGTGTGTGTGCCTTGCGGTGGGCTGGCACCCTGCCCGGGGTTTGTTCCCCGCCTTGCGCCCTGTGTTGGCTGAGATTGGCTCCAACAGACCCCCGTGACCCTGTAGTTAGGATATAGTGGGTTGGATGATGGATGGATGGATGGATAATTTATGTCAACATGTGCACTTTCTTACTTTAAATATTCTATAAAGAACTTTCTTTCTAAACTCCTTGCTAAAATTCCCCCCTCCACCAATTCAGTCTCAAAATCCATATCATTTGCTGCTATCATTAATAAAATCCTCACTCTTGGTCAAAAACTAAATTTAGGATCTGGTGTGATTGTGATTGTATTTATGATTGCATTACATACACAACATGGTGTTTTGAACTTAAGAATAAACATTACTCTTGTTTATTTTTGTGATCATTCAAGGGCCATTGCTGGACACTCACAGACACAAACAAATAAAACTACAGTTAATAAAACCATTGAAATCGGTAAATCAATGAAATCAATGATTTTGGAGTCATTGATTTCAGAGAAGCACCGCTTTCTCTGGGAAAAGGCAGAGTAATCCAAGAATACATGTGATATTTGAAAACCCTGCAGATACTGACCATGCTGGAATTTGGACCCACTTTCCGGGAGCTATGAGGTAAAAGTGCTACCCCTTGTCAGTTTTATTATAAAAATATATACTAGACCTTAAAAACTATTTGTAACATTTACTGATTGATTACTTATGCCTCATATGTAGAATTTTATATACTGTAAAATGAGACAGCAATGATACTAACTAGGAAAGTCACTTTGCTAGACATTTGTCTAGCAGTTTTACTTTCCATCTCCCTCAAACCAACATAAATCACAGCAACAAGATGTGGAAAACTGTCACAAACTGGCAGATTGTTCAACAGGCATGTAAAATAAAAAAATATTATGGCACAAATGTCTCAAGAGTCATGTTAATTCAATAGAGACAGAGATAAAGAATATAAAACAATGACAAATTAATATATCCATAATTGGCAATAATTCTGTGCAAAATGACACTTCAAAAAAGCTCATCCACCCATCCATTTTCCAACCCGCTGAATCCTAACACAGGGTCACGGGGGTCTGCTGGAGCCAATCCCAGCCAACACAGGGCACAAGGCAGGAACCAATCCTGGGAAGGGCGCCAACCCACTGCAGGACACACATACCCACCAAGCACACACTAGGGACAATTTAGGATTGCCAGTGCACCTAACCTGCATGTCTTTGGACTGTGGGAGGAAACCGGAGCACCCGGAGGAAACCCACGCAGACACAGGGAGAACATGCAAACTCCACACAGGGAGGACCCTGGAAGTGAACCCAGGTCTCCTTACTGCGAGGCAACAGCGCTACCATTGCACCACTGTGTAAAGTTTGGATGATAAAAAAAGCTCAAAATAGTTAAATATTCCAAACAGTGTTTCCTCGTTCATGTAGCACTGATATTATAATTGGATACTTTTTTCAATAGCACTAATTAAGCATTTAATTTTTCACTACTTCAGTTTCCACTAAAAATTAATAATTTAATTAATTATTATTATTTAATTAAAAATTAATATGAATTAGGACAGCTAATGGTCTATCATGTCTTCAAGCCTCCTTTTATAGGAAAGAATGGCTGGCTTGATATCAAATATTAATGCACATGGCCACACACCACTTGCTCACCATGTGATGTCATATGTCATGTATACCTTGATGTTTGGAGTAAATGTGAGATCACCAAAAAAAACATAACAAAAAAAAGCAGTGAGAAAAGTAAGAAATCCTCTCAACCAGCTGCATTACCTCTTAATATATATATCCTCACTGTCTACAAGTAAGTAAAGTAAATCTTGTAAAAACTGTATGGTCACTGCAAATTTACTTTGGATAATGGGCTGCATAGACAAGACAGAGACAAGGAAGCAGCTGCCAAAGCTGTGGATCAGACAGCTATTTAGACAAGGAAAGTTGAGATTCAGCTGATTGTACAGTTTAACCATACGCAAGCCGAATAAAATTGAAACATAGTCTTCTCAATGGACAAATGACAACTGTTTTCTGGCTGGAGGTTGAAAGAAAAGAATTAAGACACGGGATATAACACTGATTAGCCACCCTAAAACAAACTGGATGCTCATTTCATAGCTTGACAGCTAGGATGGCAGCGATAGGATGTGATGGGTTATTGCACGAATACAGAATGAGATGGAGAGGCACTTAGGTTTTAAGCAGTAGTACATGGCTCCTAGCTACAAGGGGAAGACAATGGCTGCATAGGAACAAAGGTTTTATAAGAGTGCTGACATGAAAAAGATACTGTCAGAAACAGAAAAGGGTTCAGGGCAAAAGATTTACCATAGAAGCTTACAATGAAAGCGTAGAGGCGAGTCTCACATTCTCACAGATGGATGTGCAACATGAGGTGAGAAGCACTTTGAAAAGTCAGTAAAGTGTGGAGTCCTAGGTTAGGGAGCACATGTTTCCCTATTGGAGGACTGGGATTGATAAATGAATGGGATTGAATGAGCAATCCCCACGGTGATTTAAAAGCCTATACTTTAGGATTACAACTGGTCTTTTGTTGTCTGGATGAAGAGGAAGAAAGCCCTGAGGAGCAGAGAGCATGAGTGTGAAGGGAGCTGAGGGAGCCAATATTAAAGTACCCAAATACCCTTGAGTAATAGAAATAATGGCTATCTTGATATCAAATATTGATGCACATGGCCACACCTCACTTGCTCACCATTTGAGGTGTCATGTGTCACATGTATCACGGGGGTAAGAGAGGTAATTTGGACAGTTGTAAACTCATTGCTTACTTGCAAATATTTTTATTTTTTGAAGTTTTTTTTTCTCGTTTACTTTTTCTGGTGAAGAAATATTTGTGCTTTGCTTTCTATTATTTCCTTTTTGTAAAGAATTTGATCACTGTATTATAAAGCACTCTCTGTTTTTTTTATATTTTGTTTTTAACTTTTCACATTTGTGTTTGTCTCTTGGTGTCACCATCACTGATTGGTTTCAGTTAATGAATTACAACATACCCACGTTTTAAGGTCATGCCAGGGGGTGAATGGACACAGAGTATCACATAGGACAGGTTTTCCTAATTTTAGCTTGATTCTATTTTGACCTGATTGATTCTGTTGGATTTTCAGCTATTATCTTTTTATTGATTCTGACCTCATTTAATGGACAGGCTAATTAGCCTCTTTAGCTTGATATAGTGAAATAATTTGTCAACGAAAAAGAATAAACACAAGATAAATAAAATTGATATACAAATGACGGCACATTCAAACAAGTAATTTTCGTACTTTTTCAAAGCATGTAATAGCTTGATGACATATTTTTCATTTATATAAAAGCTGATCCTGTCGAGATCTGAGAATATTTGAGGGTTTTTTCTTTTGAACTGCTTTCTGATTTGTTTTAATGTTTTTTTGGCTGTCAATCATGCTGTGTCTGACTGATCACTACAGCTTCCTTCATTAGGAATTGAACAGCACATCCTACTGTCAGATCACTAATAGCAGTTATGAATTGCTAGACTCAATAACAGTGGAAACAGAGAAGGTCCATTCAGAAATAACTGTAGCCAAGAGTTTTAAAACATATAACTGCTTAATCTGTTTAAAATTATTTACACTGTAAGATATACTGCTTTATATAAAAGTAGTGGTAGATTTCATATTGGAAAGGTAATCAGACCTGCTGACGGCAGAAGGAAGTCTGTGGCAGTGTGTGGTGATGAGGAAGTGTAATGCAGAGTGGCAAGACAGTGTGTTTTAGTAGAGTCGGTAGTGTGACATGATATAAATATTAACTGTTGCTGTACACATTCTCTGGAATTGGAACAGCCCAATTCAGAGCCCTAGGTCAAGAGTAATTAAATTCTTTATATTCCTTTGTGATGATGAATATTTTCTTTATTTTTATGTAGTTTGGATGATAAATATGTAAAACTGCTGTCCTTGTATAAGAATGCACCAAATGATTTGTAGTGCAGAGTGGCACTTGCCAGCGCTGAACCTGACATCCTTAACACTAGAATTACCAAAGCCTATGAAAAAACTCATAATCTTGGCTCACCTTAAATTCCTTCGCAGCTCTCCATTAGCGTCTTTTGTTTTTGTAAATGTGTCGATCAGCACAAGCAGCAAGCAGACTACTGTCCCATCCCCCACATTGACAGAGCTCAACTTGGGCAAAAAGTTCTCCCAGCTCAAGCCATGGCTCCTTATCTATGTGTGAGAGTGCCTGGAGTTGTATAGGGTAAATAATACAGTATATCATTATTTGAAATACATGAATTTCATGTGTGTTCCGTGTCTATAAAGATCTGGGTAAATGTAGGATGAAAGGAAATGTGAGGCAAGAAATACTTAACACATACCTAAAGCAGAATTTTTTTCCATGTTATGCTAATAATAACGTGAAGTGTATAACGTGTGAAGACTTTAGTCCAAATATCAAATAAACACTTGCTCTTTTATTCGAACATTTAACCAAAGAAAAAAAAAATCGATTTACATGTTGCTATCAATGAGTTAAAAACCCAAGCTCAAATTTCAATTGACAGGAAGTTGATACGTTTTCTTGAATGGCGCAGAGGTAAGAACTGCTGTTTATAACCCAAAGGTACCGGGTTCGAGTCTTGGTGCTCCAAGTATTGAACTGCTGCTATTATTATTACTATAATATAATAAAAACATACATTTGATTTGAGTCTGTAACAGCTGGTGTAAATTTTGGCTACTTGTTAAAGTTAACACTTGTTTTTTTTTATTATCCAGTTTTATTCTGTTAGTGATGTTCACACGGTACAACAAACTTGCCTCTTCCTCTCTGAGTAGATGGCATTTACAATTTGTCCATTCTTTTCACAAGAGCAGCAGTAACCACAATTGGTGCTGTGGCTGACGCCTGCTCAGAACTATCTGTTGTACCAGCAATTTTGTTGAGAATTGTGCTTTGAGTTACAACTCAAGGCAAAGACTTTCAGAGTCTGTGGTCATAAAGCTTATGGAGCTGTTTCTGGACAAAGGCAGAACCGTAACAACAGACAGCTTCTTCATAGCGCTTTCCCTAGCTAATAGACTGCTGCACTGCAACACAACTCTGCTTGGCACCAGAAGTAAAATGGGACATTCCACTTGCAGCTAAAGTCACTTTAGTATGCGAGCAATTTGCCATGCTTGTGTTTAGATCAGATGGTGTTTATGCCCAAAAATAAGAAGCTTATGATTTCATTCTGCTTACATGTATTTAAGTGCACATATCCCTTGATTTTATATCATTTAATTACATACACTCAGCAAAATCAACAATGTTAAGTTTATCAGTATAAGAATTAATATAACTTCTACATAATAAGGTTTATAAAATAAGATTATCTTTAAATTTTACCAATCACAGTCACTCAAAACACATCAAGGGTCACTATCAAATAGCGACTTAACTGAATTTACTAGTTGTGTGGGTAGGACTTCTTGGAGGGAAACCATTTAGGTTTTATTAGCAAAGAAAACAAACAGAACTGCAAAACATTCTGATGTCAGCAATGAACATTTTTGCAATGCCCCAAAGGCAAGTAAAACTCTCACCATTAGCTGTGTTAACTTTAGTGATGGATTTGACACCAGCACTACTAGTGAGTATATTGGAAAATCTAAAACCACCAATGCCAGAATGGGCCACCAACTCAGTCAGTATTAAAGTTTAAGTATTATTCCAACTTCTGTTACAGCCAGTAAGGTGTACAGTTCTGTGGCACATTACTACAACAGATAATAGTACATGGCTGTAACACAGAATATCAGATTCATGATTTCATTAAGTGGAAACACACCCATTAGGTATGCATGCATTAATTACAAGGAGTGGCAAAACAGTAATTCATCTGTTTGCTATTATATAATGCAGATGGTCAAAAAGGTAAAAGATGTAATTTGAGTGTGTTTGCCTTGTGATAGGCTGGTATTTTGTACTATATGTACATTTTCAAAAAGGTAAAAGATGTAATTTGAGTGTGTTTGCCTTGTGATAGGCTGGTATTTTGTACTGTATGTACATTTTCACCAATTATAAGTGGATTTTAATTAGTATTAACAAAAATTATTGATGGTAGACATACAAAAAAAGATGGCGCCATTTGTGGTGGTATGAGTGGAATACAAAAATATTCTTTTAAAATGAACGTGCATTTAACAATAACCAAAATAAAATTAGAACCACTTGTGATGAATTTAGGTCCACCATCGTATGAAATCCTGGCACTGTTACTAGCATGCGCACTAACCTTCTCTTTAAAAACTTTAATGTTTTGTTCTCTAGCTCATATGCAGTCAATATGCACAGGACAGCATGAAAACAAAAATCTATAGGCACACAGACATGCACATCTGTGTAAAATGACCTCTGATGAAATTTATGTTATGCGTGCCCATGTGGCTACAAGGATACACGAAGTACAAATGGGCCTTTACACAGCCCATCCCCTGAATAGTCAGTTGTCCTTGCAACCATTTCTAGTTTTTTACATTGGTGCACAAACCCTTCCAAATATATATTGAGGGCACAGTGAGGGGGAGTATTGAGTGTGCACTGTTAAGTGGCTCAACACCAGGATGTGTAGCTTCTGGAGATCCAGATATGCCAGGACAGCCACCAAATACAGGGTCTCCTGCAATTAACAGAAGTCTGTCTTACAAGGGTGTGTCTATTGGTTGTAGTAAGTGCATGTGGTGGAACTGCTATAGCCATAAAGGCTCTGACTCTTCTTAGACAGTAAGACACCAAAACCAAGAAACTGTCGAACTTCTGTACATTACTGGCCTGTGGCCAGTAACATATGGCAGCAATTGAAGATGTGAGTTCCAAAATCTGCTAATTACACCTTTTGGTAAAATTCAGTGAACACGTGATTGTGACTTTTCATGCTGTTGGTCATGCGGCGAAAATATGTTTGAGCTTCAAAACCTGCCAATTGCAACAGTGTAGCACTATAGTTTTAGGGATTTAGTTTCAAAATCTGCTTACGGACCCAGATTTTCCTATTTATCTCCAAAATTTATCTTTTGTACTTAGCTGATTTTGGAACTGAGCTCTTCAATTGTTTTAGAGGCAGTAGCTATCCCTGTTGCGCTAACCAAATTTAGTCTGCCAGCTTGGAGAGCTACAAACATTTCTGAAAAAAGTGGTCTTCTCATGTGTCTCAGGTGTTAAAGCCAATTGCCAGTAGCCAATGGATAGATCCGGGGAACTAAACTACCTTAAGCTGCTCATATGGTCCAGGGAATCATAAAATCGAGATAGCTGCTATGACTTTGGATTTGTAACAGCATTTAGCTAGCTGTAGTCAATGCAGAAGTGTAAGATGACATCCTTTTTCTTGACTAATACTGCTGGAGATATCAACTCACTTGAATGGGTCTCTCTCATGCTTGTCACTGACATTTCTTAGATCTTTTCTTCTAGTATCTGGTGCTTGGCAAGTGGTCAATGGTATGGGAATAGACAGACTGGAGCAGCACTACCAATGCTGAGGTAATGCTGAATCAGATCTGTTTTATTGCAGTCCTCATCACAAGCAACAGAGATGCCCAAAAGGCTCTTTTAATAGACGGTGACTGTACTGCACAGCCACAAAGCCATGACAACTCTATTGATAGTCACAGATGGAGGCCCAGTAGGTGGGTGTTCATGTGCCTATCAGTGCTATGGTCCTTAATTGCACACAGTACTTAGGAACTACCTTGACCCAGATGTATATTACAAAAAGATAATGCGACAGTAAATACAAAAATAGAAACAAACAGTAAAATAAAATTATTTCTTAACCACATACTGAAAAATTGTAAAAATAAGAAGGCTACCTTGAAAATGAGCTAATTTAGAAATGTTCATCCTCTCAGAATTAACATGTATTTTTTAAAATGATTTTCAGGTTGAATAACATTTTAAACCCATATATTGGCAGGTGTTCATTTTTTAAATGTTGTCATAATTTTCATGCTGTTTTTTATGATTGTATGAATATCACATAATAATATGTTACTTATAAAAAAAGGAGGCTCGTTCATTAAAAATTACTCAGTTTTTGGCCTTTCACAAAAAAGAATGCAGATATACATTAATAAATAAAAGTCTTTGAATATTTATTGAAATAAACACCTTTTTATTCACCAACAAGTTACAGTTTTAATGATGTATAGTAATTTAAGGATAATGACAAAGAAACTAAAAAAAATATTAGGTAGGCACAACAGAAAGTTGTCTGTGATGAAATTTTGAAGAGGTTAAATATTAACTTGGCCGAGAGATTCAAGCTGTCACATGTCATCCATAACTGTTTACCTCAAACCTTTGAGAAACTGCCACCAGGAGATAATCACCAGACTGTTCAACAACAGATATGGCAGGCAACCTGCCCTGAAGCTGGCTTTAATGAGTTCATATAACAACATCCTACAATTTGTTGGTTATAATAACTTAGAAAAAACATATACAGCACACTAAAATCACAGCTAGGCAGATAAAATGTTATCTATTTGGAATATGTTGTTGAATGATCATTCTTAGTAAACTGTAGGTATTAATTACAAATCAGTAATTATAAATATCACATCTTTCAGAAATACCAGTAACCATGTAGCACCTAATAAATAACCTGTCAGTGTGTCTGCTGTGAGGCAGTAAGGAAAAAAATATCTGAAGAGAACATTTTAGACCCATTAACCCTGAAATGCTATCTGTTAATGTCCAAAGCAGTACTTTTAAGAGCATATCTTGTGTAATTTAATGTATTATGATATACAAGGTGCTTCAGCTATACATTAAAACATATCAGAATGGTATTATCGTGAAGAATCTATCCATCCAGCTATACATATAGTTATTAATGTATATTATATGTATTATACAACAGAATACTTTTCACTTGATCTTGTGTCTGACTAGGAAATAATACACACTATGAATACTATTACTAAATTTACTTTCAAGGTACTTGGGCAATTACATATCCAAAGAGTGTCATATTTATACTTTTGTTTTTGTCAGTCAACTCTAGTCAGTGCAGTCATTGGTAAGATATGAACAGTTCAGCACTAGTTGTTGTGTTAGAGTTAGACACAATAATTTGAAAAATATTTTACCAACAAATCACATTTGCACACACATTATGTAGCTTTGTTGTTAAACTCAAAATCACAAAGTGTCAACAGTATTATGTAGAACTTCCTGATGTTTCTGCAGCATCCAATGAATAAAACAAGTGCCAACAGAGATGGGTGCTTGCCTATATTTGTCCAGCTGGGCAGTACCTCCAACTTCAGAGACACTAAATCCACACCATTGAGGAACATTTAAGCTGCTTTCCACTGTGGAAATATTACTATGCTTCTGTGCTCATGTAGTTTCTCATTGTTAGTCTGTCTTTCCAAAGGAATGAAACAAAGTTATTAAAAATATCCCTTTAGTTCACTTAAAGTCACTATAGTAAGTAAGTCTCTGGGTTTGCATTGATTGCAACCATTAATTCATCTGATCTTAATAAAGTGAATTTTGCTCCCAAAATGTTTCCATCTTTACCATTGTGTTGTCTCAGATTATAATATGAAATAATGAAGGTGCTACATCAAATGTCAGGGGTGACACAAGGTAGATTAACAAAAGACCTAGACTGTGTTCAGGTAGAAGACCCCCTGGGCTAATGTTAAGAAAACTAATGTTAAGAAAGATGGGATCACAGTATTCTTGATTATCGGTATTTGCCTCATGAAAAAGCAATTGCCTCAGGTGACACTTTGTTAAGGGTGGCATTTTTTTTTTATTTATTTTTTTACTAAAAAAAATATTAAAAAGTTAAGTGTGAACCTTAAGAATTACATACCCTGTAGCAAGCTAGAAAAAAGTGGCAATGTTAAAAAGGACTTGAAAATTTTGGGTTAAGCACTGCTGTTTTTGTTTCTATGCTTCCAAACTTGTTTTTGTAGTTGTTGTTTTGTTTGTGTGCTGTTCTTGTGGCGACCAGCACAGGAGTATGACTAACTAAAAGCTGAGGTGTTGTTGAGATATGGTGTCAACCTGGACCAGCAGGCGTATTGTGAGTGAAGGTTTGACCATGAGCAGCCAACCCGCTCCCAAGCATTTGGACTATGGGGCAGAGTTGGGTGCTGGTTGGGATCAGAAGAAGCAGTCCTAAAATGTTCATTGAAAAGTTGGCCTGTGACTACCTGGTGAATACCCTCCCTGATTTTCTCGTCCGGCTGGTCCGTAGGCAAGGAATGAAAACCATGGACAACCGCATCACAACCCTCTAGCGACATTGGACACCCTCATTACTTGAGTATTCAGAACAGCCTGCTAATCACAGAAAATCCCGGATGGAGCATGTCGCCAGCCATGAGCCTATCTGATGCGAGATGAAACTGGTGGTCAGTTCATGGGAGAAACACATTAACCCTCACCGCTACCACAGGTGCAAGGAGGTGGTGCAGGAGGTCTTAGTGAATTCATGGATCTCCTTAGCTCTGGTTGATTTGTGAAGAAGTGACGCCTTCTTCTGGGTTGTTGTGTTTTTATAGTAGGAAAGGGTGGAGTCATTTGCCTTCAATGGGTGGTTTCAATAAGTGATGCCTCCTTTTGGATGGCTGGGCATTTATGGTCCTGGTACCATAGCCGTGCATTCATGTCAGATGGTTACCTTCTACCGCAGGCTGAGAGGGTGCTCTGCTGCTGTGTTATTTTCCTTTGCCTCCACAGTGTAGAGGAGCTGCATGGTGAGGACAACTAACTCCACCCTTTTCCATCCCAGCACCATAAAAGCCAGCTGCCCAGAAGGAGGCTTCACTTGGTGAATGCAGAGTAGAAGAGATGGAGGTCCTTATAGCAAACCATTTAAAGAAGCCTTGACAGGCAGTTATTATGTTTGTAAGAACACCAGAGGACGAGCACTGTTTCTTTAATAGTTTGGAACTAAATGGCGAAAGTGAAGTTGGTGCCCGAACATTTATCTTTTGACCCATCATTCCCTAGGACAAACACAAAAATATATTAATATTGTGAGGTTTCTGAACTCTTTTAGGATGCCCCCAAATGGGACAACACACTAAAGTTGCCTGTCGTGTTTATGGAGGATTGCTTCTCAGTTGCCGAGGCAACCACAGGTTCGCAGCACAGCAGCTGAGCATCGCGGGAACAGCTATCAGCTGATCGAGACCAATGGGTGATGCAAGGGACATTATAAATGCAGGGAACAGTATAACTTGGCCACTGACCTGGCCACAACTATGCCTGTTTGCTGTGTCTGTGTATAGGAGAGTAGCAGATCCTGCTACAATAAATAACCCTGCTCTTCCTGTTTGAAGTTGAATAAAGCTGGTTTTTCTAAAGTACTGAGCCTCGTGTTTACAGTACTGTGCAAAAGTTTTAGGCAGGTGTGAAAACATGCTGTAAACAAAGAATACTTTCAGAAATATAAATAATGATTGTTTATTATTATCAATTTACAAAATGCAAAGTGAGCAAACAAAAGAAAAATCTAAATCAAATCAATATTTGGTGTTACTACCTTTTGCCTTCAAACCAGCATCAATTCTTATAGGTACACTTGCACAAAGTCAGGGATTTTGTAGGATTATAGTCAGGTGTATGATCAACCAATTATACCAAACAGGTGCTAATGATCATCAATGTCACACGTAGGTTGAAACACAGTCATTAACTGAAACAGAAACAGCTGTGTAGGAGGCTTAAAATTGGGTAAGGAACAGCCAAACTCTGCTACCAAGGTAGCAGCAACAACAAGACACAAGGTAGTTCTACTGCATCAGCAAGGTCTCTCCCAGACAAAGATTTCAAAGCAGACTGGGGTTTCAAGATGTGCTGTTCAAGCTCTTTTGAAGAAGCACAAAGAAATGGGCAACGTTGAGGATCGTAGACACAGTGGTTGGCCAAGGAAACTTAGTGCAGCAGATGAAAGACACATCAAGCTTAATACCCTTCGAAATCGGAAGATGTCCAGCAGTGCCATCAGCTTAGAACTGGCAGAAACCAGTGGGACCCAGGTACACCCATCTATTGTCCGGAGAAGTCTGGCTAGAAGTAGTCTTCATGGAAGAGTTGCAGCCAAAAAACCATACCTCTGACGTGGAAACAAGGCCAAGCGACTCAAGTATGCACGAAAACATAGGAACTGGGGTGCAGAAAAATGGCAGCAGGTGCTCTGGACTCAAAATTCAAAGTCAAAATTTGAAATATTTGGCTGTAGCAGAAGGCAGTTTGTTCGTTGAAGGGCTGGAGAGCGGTACAATAATGAGTGTCTGCAGGCAACAATGAAGCATGGTGGAGGTTCCTTGAACGTTTGGGGCTGCATTTCTACAAATGGAGTTGGAGATTTGGTTAGGATTAATGGTGTTCTCAATGCTGAGAAATACAGGCAGATACTTATCCATCATGCAATACCATCAGGGAGGCATATGATTGGCCCCAAATTTATTCTGCAGCAGGACAATGACCCCAAACATTCAGCCAAAGTCATTAAGAACTATCTTCAGCGTAAAGAAGAACAAGAAGTCCTGGAAGTGATGGTATTGCCAACACAGAGCCCTGATCTCAACATCATCGAGTGTGTCTGGGATTACATGAAGAGACAGAAGGATGTGAGGAAGCCTACATCCACAGAAGATCTGTGGTTAGTTCTCCAAGATGTTTGGAACAACCTACCATCCGAGTTCCTTCAAAAACATGTGCAAGTGTACCTAGAAGAATTGATGCTGTTTTGAAGGCAAAGGGTGGTCACACCAAATTTTGATTTGATTTAGATTTCTCTTTTGTTCATTCACTGCATTTTGTTGATTGATTAAAATAAATGATTAACACTTCCATTTTGAATGCATTCTTTGTTTACAGCATTTTTTCACACATACCTAAAACTTTTGCACAGTACTGTACTGTCTGTATATATATATATATATATATATATATATATATATATATATATATATATATATATATAAATTAATTTTTTTCCTCAGAATTCTGCACACAACACCCCATAATGACAACATGAAAAAAAGTTAACTTGAGGTTTTTGCAAATTTATTAAAAATAAATAAATTGAGAAATCACATGTACATAAGTATTCACAGCCTTTGCTCAATACTTTGTCGATGCACCTTTGGCAGCAATTACAGCCTCAAGTCTTTTTGAATATGATGCCACAAGCTTGGCACACCTATCCTTGGCCAGTTTCGCTCATTCCTCTTTGCAGCACCTCTCAAGCTCCATCAGGTTGGATGGGAAGCGTCGGTGCACAGCCATTTCCAGAGATGTTCAATCGGATTCAAGTCTGGGCTCTGGCTGGGCCACTCAAGGACATTCACAGCGTTGTCCTGAAGCCACTCCTTTGATATCTTGGCTGTGTGCTTAGGGTCGTTGTCCTGCTGAAAGATGATCCGTCGCCACAGTCTGAGGTCAAGAGCGCTCTGTAGCAGGTTTTCATCCAGGATGTCTCTGTACATTGCTGCAGTCATCTTTCCCTTTATCCTGACTAGTCTCCCAGTTCCTGCCGCTAAAAAACATCCCCACAACATGATACTGCCACGACCATGCTTCACTGTAGGGATGGTGCCAGGTTTTCTCCAAACGTGACGCCTGGCATTCACACCAAAGAGTTCAATCTTTGTCTCATTAGACCAGAGAATTTTCTTTCTCATGGTCTGAGAGTCCTTCAGGTGCCTTTTGGCAAACTCCAGGCCGGCTGCCATGTGCCTTTAACTAAGGAGTGGCTTCCATCTGGCCACTCTACCATACAGGCCTGATTGGTGGATTGCTGCAGAGATGGTTGTCCTTCTGGAAGGTTCTCCTCTCTCCACAGAGGACCTCTGGAGCTCTGACAGAGTGACCATCGGGTTCTTGGTCACCTCCCTGACTAAGGCCCTTCTCCCCCGATCGCTGAGTTTAGATGGCCAGCCAGCTCTAGGAAGAGTCCTGGTGGTTTCGAACTTCTTCCACTTACGGATGAAGAAGGCCACTGTGCTCATTGGGACCTTCCAAGCAGCAGAAATTTTTCTGTAACCATCCCCAGATATGTGCCTCGAGACAATCCTGTCTCGGAGGTCTACAGACAATTCCTTTGACTTCATGCTTGGTTTGTGCTCTGACATGAACTGTCAACTGTGGGGACCTTATATAGACAGGGTGTGTGCCTTTCCAAATCATGTCCAGTAAACTGAATTTACCACAGGTGGACTCCAATTAAGCTGCAGAAACATCTCAAGAATGATCAGGGGAAACAGGATGCACCTGAGCTCAATTTCGAGCTTCACGGCAAAGGCTGTGAATACTTATGTACATGTGCTTTCTCAATTTTTTTATTTTTAATAAATTTGCAAAAACCTCAAGTAAACTTTTTTCATGTTGTCATTATGGGGTGTTGTGTGTAGAATTCTGAGGAAAAAAATTAATTTAATCCATTTTGGAATAAGGCTGTAACATAACAAAATGTGGAAAAAGTGATGCGCTGTGAATACTTTCCGGATGCACTGTATATAGTGTCGCAGGTGGCTGGGGGGGCGACCCGGCTGGGACACCCAGGTGGACCGGAAGAGGGCTTACGCCCACCTCAGATCACGTGGGGGCGACCACCCTGGTTGCTATGGGGACCACGGGTACAGAGGTTTGAAGCTCGATCCTTTAGTGGCCCGCCAGGGGGTGCCCCGATGCCTTGGAAGCCCTGGGCCTCAGCACTTCCGCCATACCCGGAAGTGCTGGGGGGAAGAGGAGCAGGGACACCCGGAGTGCTTCCGGGGATGCAGCTGGCACTTCCGCCACACTGGGGCGTGTCAGTGGAAGATTGCCGGGAATCACCTGGAGCACATCCGGGTGATTATAAAAGGGGCCGCCTCCCTTCATTCAGTGCTTGAGTCGGGTGGAAGAAGGACGAAGCTGGAAGGCGAGGATTGGAGGCGGCCTGAAGAGACAAGGCAAGAGTGTGAGGCCTGGACTTTGGGGGAGTTTGGGGTTGTGTGGCACTTTATTATTGTAAATATTAGGACTTGTAAATAAACGTGTGGTGATTTAAAACATGTCCTCCTATCTGTGTCCGGGGCTTAGTACACACTATATATATATATATATATATATATATATATATATATATATATATATATATATATATATATATATATACTGTATAATGAAGTAATAATAATAACATTTCATAACATGGTTATGTACTGTGTATGGTTGGAATGTTTATTGTTGCACAGACCACAATGACATATTGATTGAATTCCAACAGTATATTCCAACATTCTTTATTTTATTCTTATAATCCTGAAAACATCAGTTTTAATTTGTGTGTGTTACTCTAAACTGGCCCTGTGTGAGTCTGGGTGTAAGTCAGTCCTGGAATAGACTGGCACCCCATTCATATATTTTCCTAAGTGCTCTTTAGGTAGGCTCTGGCTCCCTATGACGCAAATAAGATTAGGCAGTTTTGAGAATATTGTGTTAGGTTATATTATTATTCCTTTGTTGACATCAGAGTTATCTTCGTCTACTATGGTTATAAGATATTTGATTTTTATTTTCATACATTCTATTCATACTAGACAGCAGAATACAGTTTACTGAGCAGATAACATATCAGAAGAAACACAACATGCTTTGCTTAAGTTAAAGCATATTGTTTTACATAAGGTCCCTTGTCAATTACTAGACACTCTATTAGAAACAGATTTTCATGGCGACTAAATGGTGCACCAACAGAAGAATACCGTGACATATGTGCATAGAAAAAATATGCTCATCAAAAATGTGTGCAGTTAGTGGAATGTAATTTATTGAACACTTGAAAAAACAACAAAATGCACATTAAAATGATATTAGCTAGTTTAAGGCATTATGATATAGTGTATATGCTCCCTCCAGAAGTAGAGGCACCCAAATTAAGATTGTCATGCTTAATTTCCACCTGCAGCATATGGACAGGTGCCACATCTAGTCTTTTGCGAATGGATTGCACAATTTGGCTGTAAAATTGCACAGTACAGTTACTCTTTTATTTACATGGTTCTGTGCACCCTATTAATTTATGTGCAGTGTTTGTCCACATATTATATGTTTTGTTTTTTTACATTTCCTTTTTTCATTTATATTATTTTTTCTAAGGAACACTTTCTTTCTAGAGGTTAAATAATAATTCAAAAAAGGCTTATATATTATAATTGAAACAATTATAGGCATGTTGTTTATGCAGGGATGTGGAATCATTACAAAATATCCCAACTTCAAATGAGACTTCAGCTTTAGTATATGCCACATCCATGTCAGTGAATGAGATAAAGTACAAAGGAAGACAAAGAATAATGTGGGTGATGGTATATAACAATGGTCAGCATCAAAAGATTGGAAAACAAAAATAAAGGCAGAAGATAAGAGGAAGTGGAAGGCCATGGTTGCCAGTCTTCATCAACAAAGGCACATAAGAAGAAGAAGAATGCTGATAGTGAATAAAGATGTGTGTCAGATATGTGCATTGGGCGTGGGATCCTGCAGAACTCAACCTGAAAATTGTGGTTATGGGACTTTTTCATACCATTAATGAGAAATGCAAGATGACTATTGAATACATCTGGTGCCCATACCTTCAATCACCTCTTGTGACTGACGCCTTCACCCAGGAGAAGATGTTGTCAGGTGGTGACCAAATTTCATTGGATGTTTCAAACCTATATACCACAGCATAATCCAGCTGGTGGGTCAGAAGTGGTGGCCAGTCACTGCTCATCTTCTCCTGCAAACTCCAGAGCCAAAAAGAGGCTCCTTCTGCTGCATCCCCCATCCTACGAGCATTCTCTTCCTTCTGTTCCCAGGGCTGTGAACATCTTCCACGCTGATTGTGCCAGGAAACCTCTGCAATCTACCTTGACTGGTAGTAGCCAGACATGACACCTTTTGTCCCTGCATTGTTGGACCAAATCCTGATACTTGGTGGCTTTCCTCTCTGAGACCTCTTCACATCCATCTTCCCATAGAACAGCCAGTTCTATCAGAATGATCCTCTTCGCCTCCTATAACCATATGACTATGTCAGGCCTTAGAATTGTTTGAACGACCTAGGGAAAATGTAGTATCTTACCCAGGTCCACCCTCATCTCCCAGGAACGGGCCAGCCGCAAAAGACTTTTCTTGGTCTTCTTGGAGGAGGATGGCTTCTTCCCCTATCTGATAAACTGGATTGATTGAGCTATAATCATGGTGGTTGGACACTTTTTCCATCTCTCCTGCTTGCTGATGACACTAAACTGGCCCTAGTGTGTGTTTGGTGTGTGGGTATGCGTGGTTGTGTTCACCTTGTGTTGGACTATGTTGCACTCTATGCGAGCTAGGATATGCCCCTGCTACACTGGTCTGGATTAAGCAGGTTAGAAAATAACAGATATTAAATGCATATTGAAGAAATCAACTGGACACATAATTACAAAGAGGCAATATTATACACTAAAAATTGAAAATTTGATTGGTTGAATGTGACCAGTCAGAACTCCTACTATAAAGTGCTCAAGCAAGGCACTGAAATGTTTTGTTTTTTTTCATAAAAATTAGCCATTTATTTTTCAATGGAATATTTTTGAATACAAAAGATTATCAAGGGTGAAAAAAGCTAGTATATAAAACTTAATGATTTAAGCCTTCAAATCAGCAGTGTGTAGACTTATATTTTTCACTATATAGGAATACTAATGCACCTATGAAGAGTAGCTGTGCCTCCTATATTCAAACAGGCACACAGTTTAAATGTAAACTATTAATTTAGCTAATATTAAACATTATTCAGTGCTTAAACAATTCCAAAATGAAAACCAAGACAATAACTACATGGTGCATATTATAAGCATCTCCAAGTGATTTTCTGCAACAACTTTAAATGAAACTATCAGATTCCACTGAAAACAACATGCTTAAAAAGTGAGGATGCAATAACCTTGCAGATGAATCCCAATATCATGAAGATGTATAACTGGACAGATCTCTGAAGAAGTCTGGAGAATGAGCCAAATATGCAATTTACTCGAACTGAGTGACAGAATGTCAAAGATTACTTCCAGCTGGAAGAATGGAGACATCTGCACAAAAGATTAAATTAACAAAAACACGGTCACTACTGTTGGGAGCAAAATTAAAAGCTTTCTATAGTATGCATTTTAAAAAAAGAGGAAAAGATAATCAATGGTTTAAAATATTTTTGAAAATGCACTTCAAAAAGTATATTTAGGAATTACTTGCTTGTTCAACATGATACTAGTCTCTGTTTTATTAAGTGGCATAACATATTTAATCTGTGTTAAGTTTAATATGATAAAATACACTACAGATGTGCAAATAACAGAATCTATGTATAGATATTTGGGGTAACTGTACAGAATTTTACACACCTTGCCATTTATGGATATTTTTTTTAAATTTGACTTCATATTTATAATTAAGCTATTTTCATTTCCATGTCATAATGACAGGACATTCAGATAACTTTTACTTGTTTTAAAGACTGCTAGGCTAACACTAATACATACCGCATGATTTTAGAGATCAAAAACTAATTAAATAAAACAGTAAATGTGTATATTCTTTTTTCTTAGACATAACTGACCATTTCAGCAGCATGAATTTATATTATAAATTTCTTTTGATCTTTTTAAATGTATTTGTCGCTTTGAAAGAAAACATTTTTAAGGAAACCATATTATCCCTAGTGATACCAAATGAAGGTGATACATTAAATATTTTGTCACTGCAGCTTAAAACTTGCATGATAGCGGATTTCTGTCATTTACATTTGAATAGGCTGTTCAATTTTTATCCTCAGTTGTTTTGTGACCGGCATTTGCAATGGTCAAAAAACATGCTTTATCTGTTGAAGGCACCTTATTAAATCCTTTTCAGTGATATAATAATAAGGTGGAGTGTATAAGCTTTCCCATCAGTCACTATAACAATAGAACCATGATAATGTTTCTTACAATACAGAACTGCTATCTTTAAAAGGGAAAACACAATTTTATTACAAAAAGGAGATATGACTGATATTATTGGTTTTAATCAGATAAGCAAATCTTTGATACATATCATCATACAACAACAAAATTAATTGATTAATCTTTCTATAACAGGTCTCAAATATAATATTTATGAAGACTAGGTACTATTTATAAATTTCTTGTGAAATATAAACCTGCTTATGTAGAAAAGACTACTTCATAACTTTTATTGCAGCTTTTGTTCTCATGATCATTATTACTTTTATAGTTCAACACAAAAATATTGTGTTTTTCATCATCATCCTACTCTGCAAATGTCCCTCTAATGCAGCATGTTGTCAGTTATAGGGTATTGCAATGATGATTATATTAGAGTACACATAGGTTATTTTCAAATGCTTATGGTATAGTGCAGGGGTGGGCAAAGTCATTCCTGGAGGGCCGCAGTGGTTGCAGGTTTTTGTTCTAACCCAATTGCTAGAAACACTTCTGCTTCATTTTAGTCGTCTCCCTCATTAAGATTTTGAACCCTTATTGCTTATTTAAGTCTTAAACAGCTGCATTCTCTGTTTTTCATTATTCTTTATTAGCAATAAGATGCAAATGACAAAAGAAACCAGCAGTTATCCATTTTGCTTGTTACCCTTTACACCTGTGTGTATTTATCGTGCACTATTTGGTTTAATTAAATACTTGGAAGGAAAGAGAAAAAAGTGAAGGATTGAGAATTACCCATCCATTTTACACTTCAAAGTATTTGGATGATATCCTTAGAATGGAAAAAAAATCTAGGATATGAGAATGACTTGACTTAGCAGAGTTAAAGCACTAATAAGCCATTAAATGTAATTATTGGCAAGGATTGTTTTCTAATTAAGCAACTGGGTTGGAACAAAAACCCGCAGCCACTGCGGCCCTCCAGGAATGACTTTGCCCACCCCTGGTATAGTGAATGACGAGGTATGTGGTGATGAGCAAATTTTAAATAAATAAAGTCATTATGCTCATGGTCCAGGTGGGAGAGATTCTACAGTATGTGGGCACTCTGGAGGTTCATGAGGAAACTGGCTGGTCATGCACTCATATGCAGATATATGCAGTTCAGCTGGTTTCCTCATTAGTGTTCCAGGGTTCCATGATCGTGGTACGTGTGCCCGACTGAAGTATAAATGGATCGTGGGCAAGAAACAGCTGGAGTCAAAGAAAAAAACAGAGAAGAATATAACAAGAGCAGATCAGAGATTAAAACAAAAGTAAAAGAAGTGAAAGAGATGGCTGGTGCAATTGTGGAGAAGAAGGAATTATTCAGGAATGAGGGCCTGAAGAGGAATGTATAGCTGTCACTCAAGAGGGTCAGTGGTCACTCATGTTGAGCATAACCTGAGCAGGAGCGAACATCCGATCTGGAGGTCTCCCAGCTGGAGGCAGAAGAATGCCTGGATTGGTGGTGAGGACCTGAGCCAGTTTTATAAAGTTGACTGTGCTTGTTGTCGGGCAATCTTTGACTGCTGAGCAGACAGGTATAGGTGAGCAGCAGAAATGCAGCTTTTATTGGGAAGCAATGTGGCTCAAGGGATTGTTTAAAGAGACGGCTCCTGCTAGTGATCGAACTAATTATTGCTTATTTATTGGATTTTAATGTTCATGGGAAGAGCCACATGTTTTATTGAAATTATTAATTGACATATTTATTTATTATAATGGAAGGGAACCCAGACTATGTTGCTTAAAAATAAAAATACTGTTTACACTTTTGCACCTGTCCTCATTGCCTGGCTCATCCTGATCATGACTATCGACAATACTGGGTTCAAGAGGGACAGCTGTGACAATACTACTATATACTGTAATATTGTACAGTTAAAAAAACAAATACAGTGATCCCTCGCTATATCGCGCTTCGCCTTTCGCAGCTTCACTCCATCGTGGATTTTATATGTAAGCATATTTAAATATATATTGCGGATTTTTTGTTGGTTCGCGGATTTCTGCGGACAATGGGTCTTTTAATTTCTGGTACATGCTTCCTCAGTTGGTTTGCCCAGTTGATTTCATACAAGGGACGCTATTGGCAGATGGCTGAGAATCTAGATTGCTTACTTTTCTCTCTCTCTTGCGCTGACTTTCTCTGATCCTGACGTATGGGGATTGAGCAGGGGGGCTGTTCGCACACCTAGACGATACGGACGCTCGTCTAAAAATGCTGAAAGATTATCTTCACGTTGCTATCTTTTGTGCAGCTGCTTCCTGAAACGACATGCTGCACGGTGCTTCGCATACTTAAAAGCTCGAAGGGCACGTATTGATTTTTGACTGAAAAACAAACTCTGTCTCTCTCTATCTCTCTCTCTCTCTCTCTCCCTGCTCCTGACGGAGGGGGTGTGAGCTGCCGCCTTCAACAGCTTTGTGCCGCGGTGCTTTCGCATACTTAAAAGCCAAACAGCCCTATTGATTTGTTTGCTAGAGATTGTTTTCTCTATCGATGTGACATTCTGTGCTCCTGACACGCACTCCTTTGAAGAGGAAGATATGTTTGCATTCTTTTAATTGTGAGACAGAACTGTCATCTTTGTCTTGTCATGGAGCACAGTTTAAACTTTTGAAAAAGAGACAAATGTTTGTTTGCAGTGTTTAAATAACGTTCCTGTCTCTCTACAACCTCCTGTGTTTCTGCTCAAATCTGTGACCCAAGCATGACAATATAAAAATAACCATATAAACATATGGTTTCTACTTCGCGGATTTTCTTATTTCGCGGGTGGCTCTGGAACGCAACCCTCGCGATGGAGGAGGGATTACTGTATTTAAGTGCCAAATACAGACTTAAACATGTGTAAAGGCCAGTTAAGCACTTTCCTGTTACAGGCATACACTGAATTAATATATAGACTTATAGAATGCTTAAATCAATAAAAACAATGATATGAGAAGAAACCTTCAAAGAAAGTCTGAAAGGGTTAAGTGTACTGTAGTAAAAAACTCTGATAAAATGTGCTTGACTTATTCTGTCTTTTTGTCACTGTAGAAATATCCATCCATCCATTTTCCAACCCGCTGAATCCGAACACAGGGTCATGGGGGTCTGCTGGAGCCAATCCCAGCCAACACAGGGCACAAGGTAGGAACCAATCCCGGGCAACCCACCACAGGCACACACCCACACACCAAGCACACACTAGGGCCAATTTAGAATCGCCAATCCACCTAACCTGCATGTCTGTGGACTGTGGGAGGAAACCAGAGCGCCCAGAGGAAACCCACACAGACACGGGGAGAACATGCAAACTCCATGCAGGGAGGACCCAGGAAGTGAACCCAGGTCTCCTAACTGCGAGGCAGCAGCACTACCACTGCACCACCATGCTGCCCGTAGAAATATTAGATTTGAATTTTATTTAGATCTCGTTATGTATGCCCTTACCAATCATGACATCTTATTCGGAGGACTCCATCTTAAAAGCATACAGAATCTCTCAACTGAGTGATTATGTTGGCCACATCTGGATATACTGAAAAGGCGACACAATGTTTTATTAGTTGTAAGTATCTCCAATACTCAAATGCATTTTACTTATTTGATGTATGACTCTGAAAATTGTCCCTATGTGTTAACATTTTGGTTCTCTGGCAATGGATTGATGATAAATCCACAGTTAGTTTCACTGTGGGAGGAGGCTTGCAAAGTATTTGTTCCATATGAGACTTCCCAGTATTACAGAACATTACTAAAGGTATGAAAAGGTTTTCCTTAAGGTGAAATATAAAGTGGATATAAGGTATTGAAAAACCTGCATGTATTGTTTAAATTAATTATTACATATTAATTAAATATACTGATATGACTAATGTTAACTTTCAATGCTACATCAGAATAACCAAATGATTACACTCTTGGAAACTGCATTGCAATTTTATAAATATTTTTTTGTTATATGGACAAACAAAAAATATTTGTCGCAATAAAATAAAATGCTGACATTTACTTAAAGAGTAGCATGTTGGTGCAGTTGGTAATGATACTGCATCACAGGTCTGTGTCTGACACAGTGTCATTGTGAGTGTGAGTGTGTACATGAGTGTCCAGTCCAGGACTATTTCCAGCCTTATACCCTGTGCTACCAAGGCAGGTGTCAGCCCTCCACAATTCTGATTTAAGGGGTTTCAGAATGTTATTATTCTTTAATTCATAATTTATAAATTTGCAATAATTAAACTACAGCACCTGCGTTGGGCTGGCACCCTGTCCGGGGTTTGTTCCTGCCTTGTGCCCTGTACTGGCTGGGATTGGCTCCAGCAGACCCCCGTGACTCTGTGTTAGGATATAGCGGGTTGGATAATGACTGACTGACTAAACTACAGCACAAAATTACACGTAGCATCAACCACCATAGATATAACAATAAAAAAATGTAATTATATACAGAACTATATACAGTACAAATTTTTACAAATTGATAAATTTTTACAAATTGATTTCTACTGATCTAGATAATTGACTGCATGCTCCAGTATTGACATTGCATTACAGAAGAAGAGAACAACAGCAATGCTAGCAGAAAATCACAAAAGACAGAAAGTTCATGATTAGTAACAAACGATGAAATGATTGATGTCAAGATCGTTTAAATCAATTTTTTGTATCTTTTAGACTTACAACCCCTCCTCATAGCATTAGCAACCTCCTCCACAAGAACAAATACAAACATGGTGGAAATGCATAGCTGTACATACATTGGTGCTTAAACATGCACAAGTCCTTTACATAGCTATGTGACATGTGCCCAAAACCTACGCTAAGAAAAATAACTGTTTGCAAGATGTTAATTTTCCTTGTCTCAGGGGCTCCAGCAACCCCAGTTTTCTTCCACACCATACTGATCCCTTGACTCAGGTTCTAGGACTCTACTTGGTTACAGCCAGCTTTTGCAATATACAAAATGAAACACACAACAAAAAATGTTGCCAGGCTATAATAGCAGTACCGCTTGGACACATCAATTATAAAGAAAATGGTTTTTCTGCAGTACAAATCACATTTTTACTATTCTGTTGGTGATGTGGAAGATGTTGTATCTTAAGGTTTGACATTGGAGAAAAGATATATAGGTCAAGAATGAAGTGGTTAGTATTTTTTTTTAATTTAGCCTGTGTATATAAACATATGTAAAAAAGAGCAACTCAAAAAGAAAAGTAAAAGAGGACATACTCATTTTAAAGGTTGGTATTTCAAGACAATCTTGTATTTTCTTAATAATTTCCACTTTCACTTGCCATCTTCACTCAGGATTGTTGGGGGAACATAACAGAAACATTCATGTACTGAAGCATTTTGTGATTTATTTTACCGAAGCCATTTAAAAAATATAATGCCATTGGCACATCTCAATAATTGTTGGATTCTGTAGGAAGAACTGAGAGGGCCTCTGTGGGAGAGAGGGGATAAATGAATAGCTCCAAATATCAGGTTATTTTGGCACAAAACCTGAAGCCCTCTGCCAGATTGTTGAAGGAAAAAAATTACTTTTCAGCGCGACAGTGATCTAAAGTACACAGGCAACTCAACCATGTAATGGATTTAAAAACTAAAGATTAATATCCTGGAATTGCCATGTCAGCGAATCCTACAGAAAATCAATGGATTTTAAATAGGAGATCTCTCAAAATTTGAATGAGCTTAAACTGTTTTTGCAAAGAAGAATGACCTAATAATTGCAAGTTGATACAGACCTACTCAAACAGACTTACTGCTATAATCGAAGTAAAATTTGCTTGCATAAATTATTTGAATTTGTTCCTACTGGAAACATTTCAATCTGGCCTTTATTTGGTTGGAAAATAGTGACATATCAGCAAGGCATATATATTTTTCAAGATTTCTATTGGAAATGTAGCTTTTTCAGTTAAAAGAGGGATCAAGGCTGTGAGAAGTGCTATTTAATTACTTTTGACTGTTGCTAACAGCTAAGGCAGATGAGCAGACCAGATATATCATAAGAGCACAAAAATGGCTGGTTTGAACATAATAAGGTGCAAAAGCAGAAATGTAAATATGGTAGTAGTAGTAAGTCAAGTCAAGTTATACAGTATCTAGTTTATTATCATGTATACAGAAGGATGATGTCTGTACACTTGTGAAGTTCCTGTGTTGAGGATGTAAGACTGCCAGTAATACATACTGATGTCTGTTGGTTAAAGACCCAGTTGCAGAGGGTGGATCCAAGTCCTAAATTGAGTAGTTTGGTAGTCATCTTTGATGCTGCAACATAAGCTGTACTCTATAAACAGGACACACTGGCATAGCAGTTTGTACTATTCAGATGTATCAGAATGGCATGAAGAGCAAAGAATATGGCATCGTCTGTGGCCTGGTTGTGAAGAGGTGATTGTGACTACCGTATATACTCGTGAATAAGTTCTCCCGTGGATAATTTTTTACCGTATAATTTCTGGTATTTTATAATGTTGGTCGTAATGCTATTGGGCCAAGAGATTATGTTATTCTAACGCCCACCTGAGAGAGTAACCACGAACACACTGCCTTTTTTTTCCTATGTATTGTGCCTACATGACCACACGGTAAAACCCAAATTATTCTGAAGCAACGTTTGCACTGATTTGTGTTTTTTATATCTCACACTCTCATACACCTTTATCGAGCATCCCTTAACTACGATGGACCATTCGATCAGAAGAAAATATGAAGCTAGTTTTAAATTAAATGTCTCTGAAACAGCGAAAGAAATTGGTAACTGCGCAGCTGCAACAAAATTTAATGTGTCTGAGAAACTGATGCAATACTGGAGGAGGCAAGAAGATGTAAAAAAAAAAAAAACTGTCGCATTTTTGAACGGGTGTATAAGTTGGGGTCTGATTTAATGATCAATTTTTCTTAACTTATACATAAGTATTTATGGTATTTGGAATATCCTGTTTAATGTGCTCCAGCACAAGTCACTCAAAGCAATTCATTATGACTGAAGTGAGTGACAACCAGGTGGAGTCAACAAGTTCTCTCAGTAAATTTTTAAAGATGTCACTGAAGCCATGAGCTAACTGGTTGCTACAGGGTTTTAAAATGTGCCATTAACTTGTGTAATAGTCCTCAATATGTCATGTACAGAAATCAAGGGGGATGAATCACATGGTGCTGTAGGCAATAAATGGTGGGTGCTTGTTTTCACAATCAAAACAGGCATTGAAAATATTAAGTTGGTCTGGAAGGTAAAATGTGGATATTGTGATGTTGGATTAGGTTCTACTTTACAGTCAATAAGTATTTGTAATCCCTGCCAAATTCTGCATGAATTGCTACAGCTGCTGTACTCAGTTTCAGGTTTTCTTCAATGATGATATTTAGCTTATATTTAGCAGGTTTATGTCTCCATTTCTTGCCTGTTTTCCTTGTCACTGTTTTGAAATGCATTGCTGCTTGCCTTCCTGAAATTCCTGATGTCAGTAGTGATCAACTGTTTTGTATTGGGAAATATGCCAAAAGGTTTTGTTAGTACACATCACAGACATATTTTCTGATGAATCCTGTTATGATGTTTGCATACTCGGTCAGTTCTGATTAGGAGTCTCTAAACACTGTATCAGTTTTATTGCCAGCTCTTCACGTGTCAGTGTCTGCTTATAAGCTGGCAGCAGGAGTACTGATAGGTGATTGTCTAAGGTGTGGGCACACTGGAGGGCGGCAAGAGTCTTTTATTGGTATGTAGCAGTTATGCAGAGTATTGGCACTCTTCATGGGGTAGGTGACAGGGTGGTGTTATTTAACAAATGTACAAATTCTTTAAATTAGATTTGGTGAAGCAAATCGGTTTTATTGTTTAAAACAAAGCACATGTCCCTCTTTGGCTTTTCCTGACAGTTCAAAAACACTAATTTTCCTAATAACTAATTAACTGAACTCATTCTTAAACATGCCCAACCTTTCTATGGGAATGTACACTTATTCATTCACATGCACATACTCGCAATGGGCCAACCTAGAGTTACTAAATAATTTGGAATACATGACTTTAGGATGTGAGGCTTAAAAAGTCTAAATAGAGAGTGAAAGACCAGGATTCAAATCCAGTCTTCTGAATCAATGACACAGCCACACTACTCATGACACCACAATGCCACCCAATTGTCAAAAATATCTGTTTATGTTTAAAAAATCTTCCTTTTCCATATTCAGTCTAAATATGTGTTGTTCACTTTAGAGTTCTCAAAGCTGAATGTAATGAATGTAATGTACTTCCCTTGATGTTAAAGCATTAAATGAACATACTAAAAAAGGAAACAGCCAATTAAAATGATTAACCAGCCTGTGGAATAGAAGATGAAAGTAATTTAAAAGTGTTTCCATATAGTGACCTACTTGAGAGATATGATAGAAGATTGAGAAAAAAAAACTTTGGTTAATTATATTTTTCATGCTTGTAAACCTAATTAAATTAATAGGTATAAAATGTCTGTATTAAACACACGAATGGATTCAAGACGTGCAAACACACAGCTGCTGATTAGAATAAAAAACACTCAAAAAATGTTATGTTTGCTCACAAAGCACAAATATGCATGGCAGCAAATACTTCTTTCATTACTGTTATTCAGTGTGACCTCCCCCCTTCATCTGGTGTGGATATGGTTGAAGAAAATTTTCCTTAAGCAGTCACACAATGTTATGCATGTTTAGCTGAAATACAGTTAAAGTGAATTCAATTATAGTGACAGGGTTCTACATGAACCATTCCATTCAGAGTGTGGAAATTAGTGTGAAATGCAGAAGCTGTTGATTAACTCTTTAGCATTGACGGCATCTGCCACCATAACACTTTAACATGGATGTGTTTATTTTGTAGTTAGACTTTTAATTTGCAGGTTAATGTTTATGTATTATTGAACTGATTATGTCATTAAACTCAATACTTACGTTCCATGTTCATTCAGAATTATTTTGTTTTTCTAATGATGTTTAGTGCAGTAGGTCAAAGCTGTACTGAAGATCTTTTCTAGAAATCTCTTTGAGTGCCTTTTACATTGTCAATTTCAAAATGGAGAAGTTCAGTACAAACTTATAAGTCCTAGTAACACATTAGAAATTAGTTTACTTCATTATATTTTTTTATGATATTATTTATATTTATTTTCAGCTTTTATGTATTTTAGACATATCACAGGATGTCACTGCATCACCATTTTGTATTTTTGTTTTTTTTTTTGTGAGCACAACAATCTTCTCTTTCTAAATTTCATGGAGTCTCTGTTTTGTATGTTTGGTCACAATGATTTTGCTTGGTTGCTAGGCTCATGATGCATGTACATGGGAACCATGACTTCATTAGAATGTCACATGTACATGTGAACCATGATTTCATTCCAATGATGCATCTACGTGTTAACTATGACCTTATGCCTGCCACAACGGCCTTAAGCAAGTGTGTGATCTTGAAATCTGATTAAGGAAAGTTGAAAAAGCCCAATTTTTCTTTTGCCAGGAAACACTAAATAAATCATTTTTCAATGAGCAAGTCTTTCAAGGAGCATGGATGATCAGAAAGCTAAGGTGCTGACCTTCATCTCATTGCCATCATGTGCTGCACACTTCTGGTGTGACTCCAAACTCCACTCACAGAAATTAGTTTTGAAATAAAGGCCCAAAAATATTTTTTCAAAGTAAAATCAATTTGTATTTAAAAAAAATAGTAAATTTGAATTCTGCATAGTTCAAAACCAAAGCACAGTATACACATAATATGGAAAGCAATGCAGAATGGTCACAAAAAATGTAAAACAATCTTTACTCATCACAAATACCAATCCAAATATACAATAGTAAAAAGAAAGTCAAATAAACACACCAACTCTTATCTCCTTAAAAGTATCTTTAGCATTAGCTACTGCATGAGAATTTGTTTGTAATATCCAAAAACTTTGATATAAGAATTTGCATGCCATCATCTTCTTTAGGTGTGGGATGATGACTGAAAATCTCACATAATGGGCATATCAAGGTGTTAATAATATGGCCGCAATCATGCAGACAGCAGTAAAACTGCATTGAGCCAACAAAACACAGAATAGCTATGACTGCAATACAAAACAACACTCAAAATGGCAGCATGAAAAATGTCATAAACATAATGATAAAATGTTTTCATAATCATAAAACTATGTCTAGAGTGAAAACATTGCATGAGAACTCTTCAGCAAAGTAAAAACTCTAAAATCATGAAATTGCTAAAAGCAGCCTGATCAATACCAGTTGATTGTCATCCTCCCATCCATCTACTGAACATAGCTTAATGAAATTCAGGGTTATGGGAAGTCAGAGCCAGCCCTGGCAACATCAGACAAAACACAGGAACTAACACTGGATGGAGCATCTATCCTTTTCAAGCAACGCTCACACATTAACTCTCAAAGGACCAATTAAGAGTCAGTGACAACCTGTCATGCATATTTTGGGAAGAGAGAGAAAAACCTCATTATGCTAAGAAAAACTAACACAGGGAGAATCTGCATACTCCATATTGACAGTTATGGTGCTGGCACACATATTAATCCAGTCTGCTGAAACAGTGAGATAGCAGCACTGACCACCACTTCTATTTTTCCATCAAGAAACTAACAAAACTGTCTATTTTATTTGTTACAGGAATTTTAAATCTATGTGCGTTTACTGTACAAAAGTAAAATTCAATTTTCCTGATTTTGCTTGTTAAGATTTTTATTTTTTAAAAATGTTTTTCTTAGAGTGGTAAGGTGGTATAGTGGTGCCTCACCCTCCCAAGAACACAAATTTGACTCAAAGTGTGTCCAATGCCTGCATGGAGAGTGTATGTTTTGCCATTGTTTGCGTGAGTTTCTGTCTTTGTGTGTGGGAATAAGTGCCATATGATAATTCTTTTAATTTTGCATTTGTGCCAAATTAAAGCATATGGTGAGTTTAAGTACTCCTTTCGAAGTCACATCAAGGGTATGTCAGGGTTTCATTTCATCACCTATGCTCTTCAACCTGGCTATTGATCACATATTACAAACTACACTGGATGCTTTCCCAGCAACAGGTGGTATCAGTCTGTTTTCCAGCAGTAGGCACCCATCAGACTTGATATTTACTGATGTTTTGGCAGTTCTTGCAGACAATGCAGAAGATCTTCAACTAATGATCAACCATACATCCAAAAATATCATCAAAGATTGGCCTAAACCTAAACCCTAATAAATGTAAAATCCTAATAAACTGTTTTTATACAAATAACATTATAATATCAAATGGAGTGAACATAGAATTTATGAAACACTTTCATTATCTTGGCAGCCAGATTTGTACTTATGGAAACATTTCTTGTGATATAAAATACCATCTGCAACAGGCACATAAGGCTTTTAGAATGTGTAAAAAATTTTAGCGACAAAAGGATATCTCAACAAAAACAAAAATTTGAATTTACCATGCTACTCTTTAATCACTACTCTTGTATGGCTGTGAAACTTGGTCACTAAAGGCTAGTGCTCAAAACCATCTCGATGTCTTTGACTGCAACTGTCTTAGAATTATTGCTGCTATACTAGGCGGCCATATTTCAAATGAAAATCTTATTAAACTATGTTCCGTAAACCAAACATTATCAGAAACTTCAGCCTTAAGTTGTTGGAAATATGTGGAGCATGTGTTGAGAATGGCATCATCCAGAATTCCTAATGCATGTCTCTTCCTGGGACCTGAATATGGACAGAAAAGACCTAGAGGGGGAGTTCCCTTAATGATGAAGCGGCAACTTCAAAAATCAGACTAAAATTTTAGTATGGTCCCATTTGGCTTGAGCAGAAAGAACTATAACAAGACATGATTAGGGCATCTCACAAGCCTGGCAAGGGACCGGGTTCAATGACGTGAGGTGCCCTCTAATGCCATTGAATGATCAAAGGATAGTCAAAATTGACGAAACTATAAGTACTATGGTAAAATTTATGCTTGCCTCCAACCTTGTCCACAATGCTGCCAGGATGACCTTTAGTGGTCTGTGACTAGCAGTGTTTGGAAAATGAATGGCTGGGTGATTACTTTAGTTATTTAAGATGTTATATGCACAGTATTGCATATAAAATTTCAGTAACTTAATCAGTATTGGTGCTATATTTGGTGTCAAATTTATTACTATTATAAATATAAATAAGGGACCAAATACCTAAGAAAATTAAAAAGAACAAAAATTAAATAAGAGCTCTTTATTTAAAATGTATGGAAAATATAGAAATCTTTCTAACTTTTTTGCAAAATAAAATAATTTGAATTGCATGTTTTCTGACTATAAAATAAGATCAGAAAATGAACAAGAAGAGTTTTTCTAAAAGCTGGAATAAGTAACTTATTATAAAATTAGTTCTAACACCAGCTCTTTCAGCTGCCATTCATCCACACTTGACAACCAATGGCAATAAAAGTTAATGTCCTTATTTGTATCTGAACATTAATAAAAGCCTATGTTTCAAACCTCTGGCCAATCCTAAATTCACAGATCAAGTTGAGAAACATGACAGAAAAAAGATAGACTAACAATGCATTTTAAAAACAACCAGTAATTAGTCTCAAATTAAAACTTACAATTACCTAGATCTAAATAAATGAAAGGGCATTATTAAAAGTGAGTTTTTCCTTATGTTATTTAAATGTATTAATTGTAATCATCTGAACCTCACCTGAATATCTTTAACTTAATTCTTGAAGCTTGATGTTTCGCCAATATTATTTTCAAAAATATTAAAGGTTACAGCCTATACAGCACAGTCAGACTTAAACCTACCGAAAACAAAAGAGACAGTGCCAAACAGAGAGTTCTGTGGACAGGTCCTGTGCACAAAGGAAACAAATCATAACTAAAATGCAGTCTAAAAATAAATTCATTTTGTATACAGCTTCTAAATATTACTCAGAACTCAATGTTTCTCTCCTGGGAACTGTAGAAATCCCTGCCACCTCTGCTTGACTTTACAATATTCTAGGCTATCACAAGACAATGTTTCAATATTTTCAGTCGGTGAAGATTCATTTCAGTATTAGAGCAGGATGCTAGCCTTATGAATCATACCTGGGGTTTAACTTTTTTTTGCAGCAATCACATTCTTACTGTTAAAAAAAAACTATAGCTTTTTTCAATATGTATAAAATTAAATAGAAGAAGAGAGGCACCTTCAATAATTGTATTAAAAAACAGAATTGCCAGTAAGGTCATAGAAATTTTGTAAGACATTTATTAGAGTTGTCTTTTTCCAACATTACCCTGCTGTATTATATATATGAGATGTAATCATAAAGACATACATTTAAAGAGGGGAAACAAATAAAATCTAAAAATGTAAAAAGGGCATTATGAATATTTGAGTTTTTTTCCTTGCATTAATTAAGTTATTACACTTCATTAAATGCAATAATATAAAACCTCTGTTTAGACCTTACTTGATCCTGGCATATTAATTTTAACACACCCACATTATTATTTGATTATTCCGTAATTGTCATTTACAGTTAAATTTGTTTCATTACGCTTGCAACAGTTTATGTATATTGCCATTATTTAATTGTTTTGAGTTTATTGCTTAACTAACCCTTTTCAGTTAATTAAAGGAGATAATGTACTCCAAACTGATCTTCCTTTCATGTTGTTAGTAATTAGATTTTAAAATCACACAGCTAAGAAATATTGTCTATTAAAGTGAAAATTATCAAAGAATCTATGTGCCATTTCTGCAAGTGCTTTTCACTCTATTTTATCTATAGTAAATATTTACAAAGATGCAGATAAAATGTTACTTTTTATTCCATGTTAGAATTATTCAGAGATTCATAGAGAACTGCAACAATAATTTTACAGTATTTATGCTAGTGAAGTGTGTATTTTTTAAAGACACACATAGTGATGCAAAAGACTTAAAACTCTCATTTCTATTGACAAAGCCAGATTACTCTTATTTCTATCTTGTATTTTTCATTCACTTCTCTCTGTTAGGTGCTGGGCCTTTCAGTGTCATTTTATTTTATTCTGGTTAACTAGAATTACATGTTTATCCAATTCCTATTAATAGAAAGCTTTACTGATTAATTACTGGTTACCCTGTTCTTTTTTATAGTTTTTATGACTAATTTAATGGCAACCTTAAACAAAAGTGAGGGAAATACCCTATAGCCTCTCTCTTTAGTTAATAGTAAAAATAGTTCTTTAGCTTTTCCTCATGCCTAGCAGAAATTGACCATTTTTACACAACTTCTAAATTAGTTTGATTGCTTTCTTAACTAAGAAATCTAATTTATAGAGTGAATTAGTATAGACTAAAAAAGGCTCTTTACAAATGTTTCCATATTTTGTTAGCTACACTGATAGGTTTCACTAATGTCTTATGTAGTCCAAATAGTTTAACCTTTACCTACATTCTCAGAAGAATTCTGCCCATCCAAAATTTCATGTGCCACAATTTCATTTTATTGAAAGCTATTCCAGGCATAAAGTAAAAAGATGGCTTATTCATTATTGGTCAGAAGTGTCACAGCTCCATTTGGGCACCGATTGATCATCTTTTTCTCCCTACACAGCAATGCTAAGATTCAGTATATTTTGGCAGTACAGTTATCCCTCGCTATATTGCGCTTCGCCTTTTGCGGCTTCACTCCATCGCAGATTTTATATGTAAGCATATTTAAATATATATCGCAGATTTTTTGCTGGTTCGCGGATTTCTGCGGACAATGGGTCTTTTAATTTCTGGTACATGCTTCCTCAGTTGGTTTGCCCAGTTGATTTCATACAAGGGACGCTATTGGCAGATGGCTGAGAAGCTAGATTGCTTACTTTTCTCTCTCTCTTGCGCTGACTATCTGTGATCCTGACGTATGGGGATTGAGCAGGGGGGCTGTTCGCACACCTAGACGATACGGACGCTCATCTAAAAATGCTGAAAGATTATCTTCACGTTGCTATCTTTTGTGCAGCTGCTTCCTGAAACGACATGCTGCACAGTGCTTCGCATACTTAAAAGCTCGAAGGGCACGTATTGATTTTTGACTGAAAAACAAACTGTCTCTCTCTCTCTCTCTCTCTCTCTCTCTCTCCCTGCTCCTGACGGAGGGGGTGTGAGCTGCCGCCTTCAACAGCTTTGTGCCGCGGTGCTTTGCATACTTAAAAGCCAAACAGCCCTATTGATTTGTTTGCTAGAGATTGTTTTCTCTATCTATGTGACATTCTGTGCTCCTGACACACACTCCTTTGAAGAGGAAGATATGTTTGCATTCTTTTAATTGTGAGACAGAACTGTCATCTCTGTCTTGTCATGGAGCACAGTTTAAACTTTTGAAAAAGTGACAAATGCTTGTTTGCAGTGTTTGAATAACGTTCCTGTCTCTCTACAACCTCCTGTGTTTCTGCGCAAATCTGTGACCCAAGCATGACAATATAAAAATAACCATATAAACATATGGTTTCTACTTCGCGGATTTTCTTATTTCGCGGGTGGCTCTGGAACGCAACCCCCACGATGGAGGAGGGATTACTGTACCATACATTTTATTGTCTAATTCTATAAAAGGTATTTTTATCAATATAAAAATGATCTGTGCTTACATTTACAGTACCTACAGCACAGAACAGTATTAGGTCTATCTGCCCACATTATAGATTTCTCATAATGAAATATCATCATTAGCACATAATACATGTTTAAAGTGGGTATGTTTGTACAAAAACAGTATGAATGTGTATCATCCAATGGGAATACACTGTAGGCATTGAATGCAGTATGGCAGTGGCTGCCAGACAGAGAGGCATAGTGTAGCAATCCAGCCTGTGTCTGCATTCACAACATTGTCAAATTAGCCAAAAACAGTCTGTGGTAGCTCTCTGCTTGTACTTGAAACATGAATGAAAAGATATAACAAACCCTAAATGGACTTTCCTGAGTAATAGACCATCTACAGTCAAAAGCTACTTTGATATCTGCAAGGCTGCAAATAGGGTGCAAGTTTTGGGCAGATTTTAAATTTTTAGTCCCAATTTCACACAATAATTAGAAGGCTTTGTTTAATTTGCATCATCTACAAACATATGATATTGTTAATCCTTAGTACTAAAAGATAAGTAATATTATATTTATAATCTGTAACTAACACTCTCCTAATCTGTTTCTCTTTTCGGTACTCACATGTGTCACTTGTTATCACTGGTCTATGGCCAAGTTGTTCATCTGTCAATGGAAAAGTCATCTCTGATAAAGGAGCACTGCAATCATCGGATAGAAGGGCCCTTTCATCAGATTGGCCGGCGCAGCACTGACTCAGCTGTGGAACGTTCAGTAGTGGGGGAGGCAGCTTGTTGGCCGAGGACTCTGTATCCTCATATGTGATTGTTCTGTATTTACTTAGTGTTATAATCTATTCTTGCATTTTGGTTTGTAGATTGTACTATTACTATTGTACTATTGTATTGCATTCCTGAGTTGGAAATGACAGATTGGCCATCTACCTCTGTGAAGAAGCTTAATTGTGTTCTGTTTTCGGTATTGTAAAGCCCATTGCGACATTCTTTGTGTAATTTTGGGCTATACAAGAAATAAATTGTTGCTGTAATGGACCCCCTTTATTTCAAAATTGATCATTGCTGGCTCATTAACTGAGCTTACTATTCTACATTGATTAAGTTTTATTGAGACATTAATAGTTGCTGGGCTGGCTGTTTCCAAACTGAATTCTTCAGATGGTTTTCTTGTTGCTTTTTTCTTTTCTCATATGCTTCAGTTAAAACAGTCATTTTTAAATTAAGAATAAGCTATATGAAATATGCATCACAATTGTTGTAGCCATAAATTAATACAGTAGTTTGAATTTTATCATCTATCCATACATTTCCTAACCTGCTTACCTAGTTCAGGATGATGGAATAGAGTGCCAGTCCACTGCAGAGCTTACTAACTGACTCATATGAGTTTTGAGTTAACCTGTGTTAGCATGAATGTGTGTGGGATGTGGGAGGAAAGTCTAAAATAAGATAGACGGGAATGTCTAAATTTCATACAGAAAGTGCCAGGAATCAAATTTGAACACAGGAATTTAGAGTTTGTGGGAGCAATATTAACCCTTATATCCTCATACTGCCCAGTTATTTTAAATTATTTACATGTATATTGTTAATTTTTGAAATGTGCATCTTTCTAAATTAATCAATTTCTTAATTAGTGTTGCGCGTACATTCCCGCTCTTAGATTTGTGAGGATGGAACAAGAGAATAAATCACTATTATAATTGTATTAACATGCTTTGAGTAAAACGCAATAAGAATTTTTTTTTTTTGTTTATCAAAAATAAAAAGGCAGAAAATATTAAAGGATGTATTACTAGATGTAAATTATAATGCAAGCCTAGGGAACTCCTGTGAAATTAAGACTTAACTTTGTTCAAATGGCCCTGTTGACACTTTGCATCATTTTAACTCTGACAGTTGTGTTGGGCTCCTTTACCTTGATCATTCAGGCCAGGAGTACAGTCTTCAAAATAAACTCTATGAAAATGGCATGTCAGCTTCATTTCTATGAGGAATCAATGAAGACGTTGGGTAATGCAGATGCTGTCATCTTAAAAATTACTTTGTTGCAATGGGCAATGCGTTTTCTTCTCTCAATAATAATTTGTCGAAAAGATTTTGTCCCTGTGGTACCTTTGACTGACAGCTATGCTGTGTGTGTAGAATATGGTAAATATCTCTTACTTAAGTAGTATTATCGACTAGACAGAGAGCCCCTCTGAATTCTTAAACTGTAAATTAAGGAATACAATATCCAAAGTAATATTAAATCTATTTAAAACTCTGTACAATAAATAATAAGGCGAAAAACAAATAAAGTAAACATTACGATATAGGTTTTTCAGCCCAATTTTAAGCTTAGCCTACAAGAACATTTTTTTAAGAAGTAGATATATAAAATAGTACATAAAAAAAAAGAATATAATATTGAACCTTGGAATTCTAATGGATTCTGCTTGCTGGGTGCTCTAAATACTGACACCAAATAACAATAATCGAATATTTTTAATAATAATTTATGTTTATACAGTATTATTCACGGACTGTCTAAGCCTTCTGAGACAATCCCCAGCCATTAGGACCATCATCGATATCACCACTAGCCTATATAAAATGCAACCTGGAGACCTAATACAATGATATTTGTTTAATTTCTTAAACTGAGTCCTTTGTATATGCATGTTTTATAAAATACAAGATCATTTGCACATGGTTTCTTTATGTTGTGATCTATTAGCTATGAGGTTATATTACTGCTGTGTACCTATCAGGTGAATGGAAGCATTTTATCGAACACTGTATTTAAATTGAACATTCAAAAACAGGGGAAGTCCTTATCAGGATGTCCATATTCCAAAGATCTTTGAGAAAGTTCTAATTTTCACAAAAAGGGAAGAACACTGATAAAGTGTAATGCCACAATTAGAACTTCTATAAACCTGGCTCTCCAGTAACATTGAATTGAAGACATTTCTGTGTTAGCAACAGAAACATCGCCAGTCCTTGGAGGCAAAGGGTATAACTGTGCTGCTATTGCATCTTTAAAAAAAGCAGAGATAAGTACTACTGTATGTTAACATTTGATTTTGATTTTGGTTTTGACAGAATTAATATATTTATCGTTGGATTTGATTGCTGATTGGGATTACTTTAATCAAAACATGAACAGATATGCCTTAAGTAATAAAACTTCAGTAAATAATAAAATGAATAAAAGTTTGGGACTGTCAGGGGCTTTGCTGCTTGTTTTTATTGTCAATCCATTCTCTGGTTGATAAAAATTTTAATTTCTATCTGCCTGTGATAGTCTGGAATTTCTGCAACCAAGTCCCACGAATGTGACATCTGTTCAGTGAAATACTTAAGATATTAACAGAACACAGAAAATGTCAAACAAAACTACAGCATGGTAAAAATCAGAGAATAAAACAAATCATTGTCATTGCATCAATAAAAGGGTCATTTATACCCCACCTCGGATTTCTAAAGAAAATTATTTAGACAAATTTCCATGACTGCAGTGATAACATGTGAAGTTAAAGAGTAGTCCCAGATTTAAAATCGGTTTATAATAATGTCACATTGCTAAACTGTGTCCTGCAATAGCTAAGAAAGTTACTTGGAAAGAGTTTACTGTGCCTGTATGAAAATGAGAAGAGAATAAAAAATATTTTAAAAGCAGTATGCATGATAGTAAAGCTTAATAATAAATGGAACAAGCAAGTAATAAATCATGACTTAATGTGCCACCTCCTCTAGAATAGGCTTGACAACAATACAGGATCTTTAGCATAATATATATAAATATTGGTGAAGTATAATAATATGATCTTATTTCCTAAAGCCTGTTATTATCCTCTGAACTGTACAATGGACAGAGAAGACTGCATGAATGTCAGTAGTCAGTTAGCTTCTTGTCTCCTAAACATTATTGTAGAAAGACACAATGTAAGTAACAAATGCTAAATTTCAAGCAGATCTAGCAAAGCAAAATGTAAACATCTTCGTTTTATAGTTGGCAGGATTCAGTTAATTGCAGAATTCCACTAAGAGATCTTTTCTTTAATTTTATCACATTGATTAAATAAATAACACCACATGCACTTAGTATTACAATGAAAGGAAGTTTTATGTATGATTTCCCCTGATGGAAACATTTCGTTTTAAAAATATAAAGCCCAGAACTGATTCCTGTCTTTGTTGACATGTAACACCAGGCAATAACAAAGAATGAAAAGACACCTACAAACAAACTTTGGGTGGCTTTTTTTCTGTAGGGAATTGAAATCCACAGGCAAAGCCTCAACTAATAAGATGATGTCTGTATCTAGGCCAAGTTTCACTAGGCATAGTTGGAAATTATCCTTACTATAAATGTCTTAATCAGGGCATTAACATTATAATACAAACAGAATTCTTTGAGGATTAGTGATTATTGTGATGCAAAAGCTGTCTGAGAAATATTATTCCAATAGAGTCTAAACAGAGGACACTCTAAAAAGATGTGTGTGAAGCAGGTGCCTGACAACATCCCTTTGAAGCAGGGTCTTGACCTGGATACGTTCTGGATAGTCTGTGCCAAGAGAGACATGAGTGATGCCCAGTTAAGATTTTTTGTTTTAGTTTGGCTTCAGTTGCTACAGGTAAAAACAAAACAAAACAAAAAAACCTAACTAAACAAGGCAGGCCATGCTAGACTGAATCAGTGAGCTGTGTAATGAGTTAGCTGTCACTGCAAGAGCAAGCAGGCAGACTGAAAGAAACCCCAATTAGCTGATGCCTAAGTAGAAGGACCAAGGCACAGAAAAATGGGGAGTAAATGACTAATACAAGAAACCCAAGTTTTTTGCTTTATTCATTTAAGTTTGTGGAAATGACAAAATACTGTACATGTACAGCAGGGATCTTCTATTGGCTCTTCAAACAAACACACTGATTTATGTGGCATGTTAAAAATGGTGAGTAAATTAGTCTGGTAAAGCATTGTTAAGTTATAGCTTGTAAACCTTTAACCTAATTCATTTCATCCATTCATTTCCTAAACCTTGTTTAGTCCATTACAAGGTTGTTGAAAACTAAAGCTTATTCCATCATAATCTGGCATATGGCAGGAAACCAATCTCTGATGGCATGCCAGTCAGTCACAGGAAGATTAATAACATGCCTAATATTTTGAACGTGATACTGTAAGTTAAAAAATAACTGGAGTTTTGAAAAAATAAAATAAGGTTTTATTAGATTACTTGAAAATAGTGCAATTGTTATAGTTTTGATTTTCTTTTTGTTACACAGTAGGAGACGGTTTTTCATTTGGCTATGCAAAAATAAGTTCAAAAAAACATAATATTTTATTATGTCTTGTGATCCGTAAGTAAATTTATACATACGCCAAAACACATTTTAATTACTACCGGATCGTGTGGGTTTAGCTTTTATCTGCTACATTTCCTATACACATTCAGAAAATAACTGAAGATTTGTTAGGGCTCTTGCATTGCAACTCAGCATGCTTGTTGAATAGAATTCTTTTTTTCCTGAATCCCTGCAGCCTTTTCACTGTTCTATGGTAGACATGCCAGTATGTCTATTTAAAGAATAATGGTAGCCCTTGTAAGGACAGCCTCACACCTGCTCTTTGGCCTAAGTATACAATCATGTATTTGGAGTGGATGAAAAGCTTATGAGGCAGCTAAACAGGTTGTTAAGGGATTTCCAGGCCAGTTGTCAACAATCTTCTTACTGTGGCTAATAATTAGAGCTTTGTGACAAAAGTAAGACATCCTTTTAGAAAATAGAGGAAGCGGGCATATAAAATAAGTTACAGGAAAATTATATTTTAGACAAACCTTTAAGCTTATAATAAATATGTCGCAGTGTTTTTTAAAAAAAGGTTACAGGTATTTGATATATTCTACAAAGTATTTTCTTTATCCTTGTGATAATTTTTGTGTTTTTTTGGCATACCATGGTTTAGACTTACAAAAGACAGTGGGTTCTCTGCATTGCAACCTGTCATAAAAACAGGAAGCACCTGGCCAAATACATAAAAGTATGAAAAGAATTTTCACCCTCCAATGATTTTACAATTTGAAAATAACATGTAGTGCATCTCTGTTGCAACACTACCCTTACTAGAGTAGTGCCAAACTATTGGTAGGAACAAGGGCAGTGAAAATGACTGAGTGTATTTTAAGGGCTTAATTTATTAGGGACTTTTTGTTTTGCATCAGAGTAAGTACAAACTTACATTTACATTTACATTTACAACATTTAGCAGACGCTCTTATCCAGAGCGACTTACAACAGTGCTTAGTAGTCTACGACTGTTCTTCAGTCTTTTTAGGCTAGGATTAAATCTACTGTCATTAAACAAGTTACCGCTGACCAAGTTGTACACAAAACCATGCTAGAAGAAAAGAGTAAGTTTAGTACAATTTTTTTTTTTTTTTTTTTTTTTTATAAAGAGAAAGGGTAGAAAAAAAGTATGGGGACTTTAGTCCCCCAAGTGCTGTTTAAAGAAGTGTGTCTTCAGACGACGTTTGAAGACAGTGAGGGTCTCCGCTGTTCGTACAGCAAGAGGAAGTTCGTTCCACCACTGAGGAGCCAACACTGCATCCAACTTATCACATGCATTCTGTTTTACTAATGCTATAATCATCAAAATCAAATTTAGACACCTCACTTCTATATGAACTAATTATATAAGCATGAGGGAAGAGCTAGAAGCTGCAAACCAAACAGATGCATTGATCAGCCACAAGATTAAAACTACCTACCTAATATTGTGTAGGTCTCCTTCGTGCCACCAAAACAGCTCTGAACCCTCAAAGGCATGGACTCCACAAGATTTTCTGAAGGTGTCCTGTGGCTCCTGGCACCAAGATATTAGCAGCAGATCCTTTAAGTCCCATAATTTGCAAGGTGAGGCCTTCATGGATTGGACTTGTTTTTCCAGGACATCCCACAGCTGTTCAAATGAATTGAGATCTGGGGAAACTGGAGGCCAAGTCAACAGGTTGAACTCATTGTCACCTTCCTCAAACCATTCCTGAAGAATATTTGCAGTGTGGAAAGATAGGGCACATTATCATACTCGAAGAGGTCCTGAAATAGGCCACTCCTCTCAGGGAATACTATTGCCATGAAGGGATGCATGTGATCTGCAACAAAGTTTATGTAAGTGGAATGTGTCAAAGTAACCAACACATGAATACCAGGACCCAAGGTTTCCCTGAAGAACAGAGCATCACACTGTGACTGCTGGCTTGTCTTCTTCCTGTAGGGCATTGTACCACCATCTCTTCCCCAGGTTACAAATGCACACATACCTGGCCATCCACCTGATCTAAAAGTAAATGTGATTCTTCAGACCAGGCCACCTTCTTCCATTGGTCAAGTTCTGATGCTCACATTTACATTGTAGATGCTTTTGGCAGTGGACGAGAGTCAGCATGGGCAATCTGACTGGTTTGTGGCTACACGGCCCGATACACAGCAAGCTGTGATGCACTGTGTATTCTGACACCTTTCTCTCATGGCCAGTATTAACTCTTTCAGTACATTGTGCTACTGTAGCTCTTCTATGGGATTGGACCTTCACTGCTTGGGCACTCATGATCTTGTCATCAGTTCACTAGTTGTCCTTCCTTGGACCACTTGGGTTAGGTGCTAACCACTGCATACCCGGAACACTAAACAAGACCTGCTGTTTTGGAGATCTTATGACCCAGTCGTCTAGCCATCACAATTTGGTCCTTGTCAAAGTTGCTCAAACCCTTACTCCTGCTCATTTCTTTCTGCATCCAACATAGAACCTTCAAGGACTGATTGTTTTACTCTCTGCCTTATATATACCACCCCTTGACAGGTGGTATTGTAACAAGGTAATCAATGTTACTCACTTCACCTGTTCATGTTTTTATTGTTGTGTCTGATCAGTATATATTATTTGTGGAAATAGTAGAGATGGCTTCAACAATAATCCTCATACAGAATAAATTAATAACCACAAGTTGAATCTAAAGAGGTATTTGTCACACTGACTGAAGAAAAAAAAAAATATATATATAGTCAGTCATTGTCCAACCCGCTATATCCTAACACAGGGTCACGGGGGTCTGCTGGAGCCAATCTCAGCCAACACAATGTGCAAGGCAGGAACAAACCCGGGCAGGGCGCCTGCCCACCACAGGGAACACACACCCACACACCAAGCACACACTAGGGACAATTTCAGATTGCCAATGCACTTAACCTGCATGTCTTTGGACCTTGGGAGGAAACCGGAGCACCCAGAGGAAACCCACGCAGACACGGGGAGAACTGCAAACTCCACTCAGGACCCGGGAAGTGAACCCAGGTCTCCTTACTGCGAGGCATCAGCGCTACCACTGCGCCATATACAGTATATATATATAATTTTTTTTTTGGGGACTATAAAGGAACAATGAAGAGTCCTTCATACTGATCAGCTAAAGAGACTTTAAGAGAGAATGAAGATAAGACAAAAAGTACAAAGAAAAAAGATGATGACTTGAATTAGATAGATAGTTAGCAAGTGATAAATACAGAAAAACTGTACTCTTTTTTAATGCAAATCATGCCTGAAAGCTTCATATGAGATACACATGAGCAACTGCAAGCAAAGGACCCAACAGCATATTACAAGGTATTTTAACAACAACAGAGACCTTTGCATTGGACAATATTGAATTCTTGCCAACAACTATCAATCAGGAAAGGACAGTGTCAATAAAATAATAGAATAACGTATTAAAAATGAGCAAAATAAGCAGTGTCTGCTGAGTTACTTCATCGTGGATAAAGGAAAAATTATCATTTAGATAGATAGATAGATAGATATTTACTTTGGATGGATGATATATAGGATGACTGGAAGGTTAAAATTGTGATTCCATTATTGAAAATTATACAGCAATAAGCAGCCATACCAAGTAAGCCAAATGAAATAGTAGAAAAAAACTGCAACATCATAAATGGCATAGTAAGTTCAGAAAAGGAAAGCCTTGCCTAACAATCAAATTCTTTTTGGTACAAATATGTGTCTACATTTAAAGTAAGGGTAAGTTACAATGAAGTAATTTTAGTGAGTCAGTCTCATCAGTTAAATCAGGTGTAGCAAAACTAGTCTAAGGTTACACAAAAATGCAAGATTCACTGGAAGCTAGTCGGTCTGATCAGTCGAGCTAGAGGACCACCGCTCAACTATGTACATAGTCACGGAGACTGTATATTCCTCACTCACTGAAAAGAGACAACAACAAAAGTTGTCTTTTTTTCTTGGGTTTTTTATGTTTAATCCAAAGCTTTAATTCCCATGGTGGATATTCCAGCTGAATATTAAGCACGCTGCCCAGTACATCATAATGCTATGATCTGGTGATTTCCAACATGCAAACCCCCGGGGATCTTGAGGTAAACTGGAAAAACATGCAAAACCAAAACATTACAATACTATAAATAACATGAAAAAGCACCTGCAACCTCCAATGTATTGACCCTGTTCTCGCAGTCCCACTTCAAGACACTGTATATGACTGCTGTGATTTTTCATCTTAGTGAATGCTCATATACAGGTAGAATGTGTGTTCAGTGTCAGTACACTCCTACAGTGCACACTGAAAAAAAGCACATCAGCACCAAACGTCTGGCACAAGGTAGACCAGCTTTTAGTTACTGGTATTTTTTTTGTAGTAACTGAAATTTTTCTTTAGCTGCCCATGGTACCCCATTTAGTATATCATACCAACACAGTGTCTTATTAATGATTTTAAACTGCATGACACGTCATATGTTATGTCATCTGTGTGTAGGTTGTTGAGGTTTCACAGAGATGAAACTGAGAACTTAAAGAGGCAAATAGTTAAGCTTCACGTAGAAATAGAAGCTACCTTCCACAATAAAAAGGAAAAACAAAATGAAATATGTAAAAAAAGTTGAGGTTTCTTGATTATGTTAAAATGAGTTAGGATGTATACATGTGTTTATTCTTTGCCATTGACAAAAATATTACTTTTATACAGAAGCTTGCACATCTGCACAGGAAGTGACTTTCAACAGGTATAGTAAGTAATGGTATGGGCAGTGTACAGATTCTTCTGAGTATTGAAAATAAATAACATTTTCTTTCTGATTATACAGTAGTCATCTGTTTGAATCAACAAATACTGCCAATCTCTTCAAACTCTTTCTCAAAAAAAGTTGAGTTTTAACAAAATTGATCCTTATTTTCTGAAGATAAATAAATATAAAATAACTGCTAGTCAACTAATAGATAGGTTAGAAATGTACATTATAAACATGGCTAAAAATAATGATATAAATTAACATTTATGTGTAATTTTTGGCAGGTAAGGACATTAGTGTTGCTCTTTGACATACTACATCAGTAAGGAACTGTCACTTCCTGTTCCGAATTGATCAAACAGTGCAAACATATAGCTTTATACATAGATGTCACTGGTTTCAAATTTAGACATTTTAAGAATAAGCATTCAGTTCTGAAACAACAATGTTGGCTACTACTTAATCTCACACACACACACAAAAAAGACAGGTTTATATCTATCTAATCTGAAAGTTATCCAGTTAATCCAATTAACCACCTACAAGTAACCAGGATTTGAGATTGAAAAGCACACAAGTTAAATTTCTTTATTTTTGGAGCAAATGTTCTTTCAGTATGCATTCCTTTTTTTAATAAGCAGTACTTTTAAAAATTAATTTTTTATTTTACTTCAAACTGGCTGAATTTTTCTTTTCCTTTGTAACTAAATCTGTATTTCTGCCACAGTTTAAAAAAAAAACATGTTTTTTTTCCTACACACACTCACCAGAATCTTTTAAAGAAATGAAACAAAAGATCAATAATCAAGTATAAAAAGATTTAGGTTGCAATTCTAAAAGAAGCTTTGTTAACTGTTCTCCTTGATTTTATATTGTGGTTGTAACTATGAGCCTTTTAATAAAATTCATAAATTATTTGTGCAGATGAAAAGTTAGTTAGAAAGAGTAGTAGTTAGTGCACCTGTCACACAGCTTAAAGACACTGGGCTCAGTCACTCTCTGTGCATATTCTCCACATTGCCCACATGTATGTGATTTTTTTCTACAACAGTTAAATAAGTACTCGATCTAAAACAATATTTTTTATCTGTTACTTACACTATGTTGTTTGTTGTAAGGGCCAAGAAAAAAATGTAACCTGATGTTTTTATGGAGAATGGATATAACAATAGGCTTTTATCAGGACTAATACTGAGCAAACTGCACTCAATTACCAAACGTCCAAGAAAAAAAATCTTAATTTATCTGGTCATATGTTTACAACACTTCAATCCCATGTATTATGGCTAAAACACTGCTAAATAAGCAACTTTTTGAAAATTCTCTCATGTACAGCTGAAGACTATGCTCAACTAAGGACAATCTTTTGAACTGAAAACCTTTTCCTCCTGTTCATTATTGGTCAGGAATCCTGGCCGATGATAACTCATTCATTGGCTCCCGTGCTGCTTCACGCCAAATCGATATTGTAGAGAGTGGTGTGACAGAAAGTGAATAATTAGGAAAGAAAGTAAGTGAAAACATTATCAGGATGAAAGTATGGCTCATGTTTTCACATATCCGAACAACGAGTAGGTGGTTGATTTAACAGTGCAATTCCACAAACTGCATTAAAAAATCCAGAAAAATATGGCAATGTGGCTTAATGTCCTATGAATGAGGGAAGGGCCAGATGTTCTATTAAAAAAACTCTTTCCCATTAGGATGTACTCCCTAGCCATTCATAAGAGGATTTTATGAAAGTGGTTAAATTAACAATGTTTTTAGCAAAAATACAGTACATGTATTTGGGATGTTGGTAGTGTACGACTCAATATCTTACATAAGGATTATGCAACCTCAATAAACTGAGATTTTGTATATTATTTGCCGTTGGTTTAAGTGCTGGTCTCCATAGAAGCCTACTGTGTGATGAACTTTGTAATCTTTGTTCTTCATAAAAACAGATTAAATATTTTTCTTTGATATTACTGCAAGCAACATGGGGTAAGTGACAGATAAAAAAAAATATTTGTGGGGAGGGTAAAATGTTAAATGGCTTGGTGAATGACAGTATTTGCATGGGTATTTTCGGCATTGAGCTGAGACTCTACCTAAACTTGGTTCCACTAATGTTCATCAAAGTACCTTACTTGGCTCCAGTTCCAGCTGTTAATTTTTTTGGCATGTTCCTTATTAAAACAGCATGTTGTATGGATTTGCTTGTTTGTGCTCACTATCTTGTCTTATTTGTATCATGTATGCTCTGTAAGCCCTGAACTTTATCATTTTGTCTCTCTATATATTTGTATATGGTTGAGGTGACAATAAAGTTTACATTGACATTGGCATGTCCCTGGCTGTGATGGTCTATCATCTTGCTATTATTTAAATTATAACAGATGCTAAATACTTCCAGAATCTCTGGATAAAGCTTGTTCAGTATACTTTTATTTTCACAAAAGAACTGAATTAATAATTTCCGCTATTAGCAATTTTGATAATTTTGTCAATCCAATGTGCACTTGGCCATCTTCTGGGGGACTTTTTATCTAGAGGTGTCTATTCCAGTATTTAATTTTGTCTCTTTTGGTCATGCAATGTGACATCTCCATTTGCATTTGACAGATTTTATTTAGCATTTTTCATTTCATACTTCTTTGTGTGACTTTGATTTTTTGAGTAGTAATGGCATTTAAAGTACTTGTTTTGTATCCTTAGATTAAGGCTTGTAAGACACAATGGTCAAAAACTTTCCATTTGAGATATAAGAGAAGGTTATTTTTGAAGGTAAAGTTAAAGTGACCAAATGTTCTCCATTCTGATTTAATTGTATTATTGGCATTCCACGTGAGACTGTTCTTCCAAGGTATATGCAATTTTCGACTTGATTAGAGGGCTTCATTTTTTGATTTTGATTGGTTATGAATGTACACTGTTGGTGAATATTAACTGAGGTTTAAGTAAATTAATTTTCATTCCTGATTCTTTTCTAACATCATTTGGTTCTGTGATCATTTGTTGCAGGTCTTCTGTATTATGATAAATATTTTTTGATTTTTATACTTTTGTTATTCCAGTTCAGTTTCTTAAAGGTTTCTTCCAATACAGGTATGAATAGTTTGAGGAATTAGTATTGTGTTGTCTAATACATTTTAAAAATTTTATATGTACTGTAGTGAAATTTAAATATATCAATGACATTTCATTTATATACATTTCTTAAAGTACTTAATGTAGGAAAAAAATCAAAGAGCTTCTACTTTTGTGGCCGTTGTAATTGAATCAAATGTTTTTTCATAGTAAATGCAGTTGCTTATTTTTGAGGTTTCCAAAGCTCTAAAGCTACTGAAATGCAAAGTTCAAGCACTGCGCATAACCCATTTGCAAAAATTCGAGTCTAGTTATCTTTGTTTTAGACTTTTTAATTAAGTTCAAAGTAAAAGGAGATCATGCAAATGAAGAGAAAATGCCATAGAACACTGTAATGTTTAAATTTCAGGCATCAATATCTTTCATGTGTTTCTTTAGTTGCCATATACATCTACAAATATGTAATGCAGTATATAACAAAATGCCACACTCTCTTTCTCTCTCTGTCTATCTCTGTGTATGTGTGTGTGTGTCAGGTCTCTGATTGGTTAGTTTGACTTTGGTGGCTGAGTGGTAGGGATGATGACACAATAGTTTAGGGGTGTCTGATCGTGACTTTTTTATTTATTTTTACAAAAAGAGTTTAAAGTGAGTATGTCATCAACAATAATGCAAGTAACTTACTGAGTAGCATTGGGTCACTAAATACTAACAAGGCATAATCTGAGTTGCTTTCAAAGACGGGAAGTACTTGCAAGAATGCAAATGATGTTTTCACATAGCACGATGGGGGCTTTTCTATTGTTGGTGATAGTCAAAAAGCGTACCAGGGGCCAAGCAAGGAACCTTGAAATGACAGAGGTTGAAAAGCTGGCTTTATGGGAATGCGATCTAGAGACAAAGCACTGGATAAGAGAGGTTAAGACACTCTAGGATACTGCAGAAGGGCAAAGGAGGAGCGCTATAAGGGTACATATAGCACAAGTGACGCTGAGACAAATGAGGGTGCCGAGAAGAGACACAGCAGAAATGCTTAGGGTACACGTATGGCAAGAGAGCTTGAGACACCCAGTAGACAGATGCAGGACACATGTTTTTATTTTTTTTATTTTTCCTCATGGGAAATGCCTTCCCCTGTTTCCCACCTGTACAGCACAATTAAAGCATTAAACACATAGCACAAAACACTTTCTTTTCTTCTTCTTTCTCCCTTTCTCAATCCACCTCCAGCCCTCCTGGTAAGCTTCATCCTCCACCTCACGACTCTTGCTCCTGGAGTAGTGGTTGCTGGCTCCTTTTATAGGGCACTCAGAAGTGCTCCAGGTGTCTGGTTATCTTGTTCCAGCAGCACTTCTGGGTGTGGTGGGAGTGCTGCACCAAAGGGCAGTTCTTACAGCATCCCCTTGAGGCACCCATGGAACCCAACAGGGCTACTCCAAACTTCAACTTTCATGGAGCCCTGTGGGAGTCCAATAAACCACTGCAACCCACTGGGTCTGTCACCTAGCTCTCCAGGGCAGGTAATGCCTTGAATAAGCCCTTTTCCCAATGGTCCTTCCACTGTAGAGGCATCCCGGTGGGGTAAGGGCCTGGACTGTTGTAGAGGTGCCCCAGCCATCCACCACACCCCTTATACCTTGCCGTTTAAACACACTCCCTGTACTTATTTTACATTTCATCAGAATTCTCATAAGGACTGTTCCAATTACATGTTAACTTATCGGTGATATCTGTTTTATTAGGGTGAGGTTAAATCTAACAGAGTTTCTATTCTTTGGCATTGTTTACATTATCGCAACATCCAGTAAGAAACACTTTTCATTTTTTAGTGTAAATCAAAAAATATAAATCACTGTGGGTAAAAGGGTTTTATTTTAAAATGTGCAATAAAAATAACATATCAAGAGTTTCTTAGATCTTCTCTCATCCTTGGTATTCAATGATACAATTTTATATGTAGGATATTTAATAGAATGCATCATCACGATGTATTTTACAGATCAAACAAGATTACAATACACTGTCAGACTGAAACTCATGAAAAGAATAAATAGAATCTTAATGCTTTCTTCTGTCATTAAACCTTAATGAAAGTGATTCTTGAAAGTTCCAAAACCAAACTTCTTCCTGGCCATTAAGTCTGTTCTTATATGCCTGGAGAGTGTAACTGAGATATGGGTGTGCATATTATGTGTTATTTATAAAGTTATTCAAGAGAATGTAGTCATTTGTAGAAATATAGTGCAATGTATCACAAGAATGTTATATATGAAAATAAATGCAAGAGAATGAATTCATAGGTTTTCGTCTACAATAGGTCTGAGTAAATTATAAATGTTTAATTATAGCACTTACCCATTATCAAGTCATTTTCACACATCAGTCATTGAGATTGATTAAACAAAGCAGATTGCATTGCAGTCAGCAGAATGTACAAATAATTAACAGTTAAAAGATCGGCCCATACGTTCCAGGTGTTATAAATAACCTACATTTGAAACTGTTACAAACACATTAAATATGTTACTTAATGACTCCCATTCCTGAGGGAAGACCACTAATGGCAATCTTTTTTTTTTTTTTGCATTTTGTAGCTTCTTACACAGAAACGGAAGTATTATATAATTATTCCTCAATGTATTATATAGCATGACCTAAAGCAACAGCTTTTCATCCAGTTTATAACTCAGGCATTGCCTGATTAATGTTCAATTAAATAGTGTACTTTAAACGTGTCCATGTTCTACATTGAAAATGATTTTACTTCCAAAGGCAATTTTAAAATGTAAATTTAGTATTTCAAAATAAACAGGTAGCTATACACAGTAATTTCCTTATTAGTTTAAAAGTTAAATACCATACCCACACTCACTCACCTCAAGTCTGAAATTAACAAAATGACAGGCAGGTCACTGGAGCTGTTAAGGGAGCAAAGCAAATGGCTGTTTTAACACCAAACTCCATGTAATACAGAATCACATCTGATTTTCTGTACTTCTTGTACAGTTGAGGGTCAGCGCGGATTTTCCTAATCCTCTTCTCCAGACCTCCTCATTAGAAGTCCACACTATCCCATCTATTTTTTCAAAATCGTGACCAGCAACAGTCATAGAACTCTGTACTGCTTCAGCACAAGATACCTCAGGCTACATTGTCATTAGCATTTCCCCAAGTCACTAAAACAAGTGTAGACTTAAATTGCAATTAAATGTTTCTTCCACAATTCTATCATGAGGAAAGAATCTGCATTAAATCCAAGTTAATAGGTCTTCAGAATAACAGTAGTAATCTATGCTTCTCAACACACCTCACTAATAAGCATAACGTTTAGAATTTTGGGTCAGATCTCATTCACTCAGGAACTCTTGCCATCACAGGGCTTTTTAATTATCAGAATAACCTCTGTGGCGAGCGGCTGGGGCAGAACCCAGCCGGGGCATCTGGAAGGACCGAAAGAGGGATTACGTCTCCTCCGGACCACAAGGGGGCAGCCGCCCTGGTTGGTATGGGGACCACGGGATGCCTGAAAAGCCCTGGACATCAGCACTTCCACCACACCCAGAGGTGCTGGATGAAGGATTATCAGGGACACCCGGAGTGCTTCCGGGTGCTCAGCCGGCACTTCTGCCACACCAGGAAGTGCCGGCGGAAGTTCATCGGGAGGCACCTGGAGCACATCCAGGTGAACATAAAAGGGGCCGCCTCCCTCCATTCGTCAGCTGTCGTCAGGCCGCACCTGGCCGTCTTCTTGCCCATTGGGAGGTGTGGTGTCCCCAGGGTCCTAACGCAACAAACCACAGGACTGCTCTTCTTACTGTGTGTCGCGGGAGCGTGCTTCTCCGTGCCGCGGCAAAACTGCGTGCATCTCACGCTGCTGTGCCGGCTACTCTCACCAATTATTTAACGACGGGTTCCTGCCTTGCACCATGCAGAGAGTCCCATCTGGGATGCCATGTAAGAAGTAGCCCAGCCACAGACAGATACGACAATGCAGTGTCCACAACACACACGTTTATTTACAGGAATATGTACAACACTATTTACAGTTCACAGTCCTTGGCTCTCTTGGTCGCCTCCACTCCTGCCACGCAAGCTCCTGCCTTCTTCCACCCGACTCCGGCTCCCTGATTGGAGTGAGGCAGCCCCTTTTATCCTGTTCCAGATGTGCCCCAGGTGCCTGGCGATGAACTTCTGACAGCACTCCCCAGTGTGGCGGAAGTGCTGCCCTTGCACCCGGAAGCACTCCGGGCATAAACCATCCCTGGTCTCTCAGCACTTCCTGGTGTCCGAGAAGTGCTATCCCTCCCGGGGATCAAGGACCGGCCAGGTGCCCAGGGAAAAGAAGTGCCGCTCTCCTGGTTCCTCCTTCCTCCAGGCGTCCTGGCGGGGCAGGGTTCCTGGCCGTCTATCACACCTCAGTTGCATAAAATGGGTACTAGATGTTTCTTGCAGTGCATTACAAGGTTGGCACATTTGCCAGCTTTAGGAGTTCCTTTAAATTGTCAACTTCCTACTCAATATTATCTCCTGTCAAGGTTTTGCATTTTCCTAACTTACTTAAGAACAGCATGGTTGACATTCTGCTTGTGATTCCTGAATCCTTTAATCATTTCCTGAACATTTACTCTCTGTGATCTCATTAAAATACTGAGCTTTCTGGTCTCTGTCCAGAACTTGATGTGTGGTAGTAGGGTTTTGGTGTGGTAGTAGGTGGCATTTTAATAAGATGTGTAAAAATAATTCTAAGCAGTAGTTCATGTTAGGGGGTTTTAATAAAGTTTATTGATTTATTTAAAAGAGGAAGGAGGAGAAATTTAGTCAGGGGAAGTGGTGAAGTGAAGAAAAGTGTTCTTGGTTGCTCTCAGCTACAGAAAGAATGTGGTCAATATTTGACCGTTAGCTCGTTGATATTGTTGGGTCAGTCCATCACTTCCACCATTATTTAGCTTTCCTAACTTTCACCATCATCAAAGACCACAAACCCTTGGTTGGTTTTAAAAATCTTCCTTTAGACCAAGACCCCACAAGAAGAAAAATGTGATGGTCTGTTGAGTTAGACCTCTGTGACTGGCATGATATCCATTGTCATGGAGATAAGCATCTTAATGCTGATGCCCTGCCTCGGTGGCCACCTGACCCTTCCCGGCTCTGTCATTATCTGGAACTCAGACTGTTACAGTTTCGACCCAAACAGATGTTGCCTCAGCACTCAATTAACTCTAATTCATTGCTTCTGAAATTTATATATTACGGCCAGTTTCAACCACTGGTCTTGTGAACATTCAAGGGGATTGGAACATTGCAGAACAGCAACAGAGGAACCCTGATCTCACATCTGTTCTCTCTTGGCTAGAGAACGGACACTGACCCCCTCTCTGGAGAGTTCATAATGCATCCCCTTATCTAACTCAACTATGGTCACAGTTTGGTCATCTTATAATAGATGATGGACTGTTGCATTGGCTCCTGTGCCAAACTTCTAACAGAACAATTAAATCAAATTATTATTGCTACCTCACTGATTCTCCAAGTACTCAATTATGTTCATGGACAACCTGCAGCTGGTCATTATGGATTGGCCAAGACAATGGACAGAGAAATACAATCCTTTTACTGGCCCTATATGTCTTCGGAAATTGCTAATTACTGTCAACAATGTGTTGCTTGTCAGTCCAGGCGGTTTGCCGTACCTCGCCCATAGGCTACTTTGGTTTCCATCTCACTTGAGTGCCCATTCTGGATTGTTGCTACAGACAGAATAGTGCTGCCACTTTCCACAAAAGGTCACCGTTAAGTGTCAGTAATGATGGATTTTTATACTAAATTTCTCAACCTTTATCCATTAAGGGATCAGACTGCTGTCTCAGTTGCACATTGTATTTTTGAACAGTTTATCCCACAACATGGAATTCCTGAAGTTAGGCACTCATCATTTCGAGTCAGATGTCATAAAACACCTTTGCAGCTGGTTGTCAATTCACAAGCTCCACAGTTCTCCCTATTATGCACAGTGTGATGGAGCAATGGCACGTTACAAAAGCATCTTAAAAGAGGAACTGGCTAAATATCCGTTTGACTTAGTTCAAGGATGGGACGATCATTTAACTCAAGTAGCATTGGCATATAACCCAACAAACCATGCCAGCACAGGTTTCACAACTTTCTTTTTGGCTCATGGGTGGGAGGCCCAAGTTCCACTTAACATACTTAATAATGAAATCAGCTATTCAGCCTCTGCAACGGCTGGCACCCCTGAAGTATATGCAGTCTCATTGAAGACATAACTGACAGATGCCTACATACCATATCTACAACTGCATTTAGAAATAAAGCACAACAACATTAGCAGCTGTACTACAATCGCTGTGTAAAGTTGCACACCTTATAGAACTGGAGATCTAGTACTGATGAATAATTCAGCACATTGTCAAAACAAATTAACTGCACGTTGGATTGGCCCTTATGGGATTCTTTGCCCTCTACAATCATCCGTAAATGAGCCTCCTGTCATCTTTAAACTACATGATCTGTCAAAACCCCAGACTAAACCAAAAGTCATCCATTACAATCGACTGAAGCCATATATCACAAAAACTCATCATATGGATTCTCATTATTGCCCAGACTCTGTTTCACCTCCTTTAGACAACTTATCAGGTCTTATTCCAAGTCCTGTGTCACTAGCTGTACCTTCAGGTTCCAACACAGCTTCAATCTCAGCCACGATTGCCTGATCATACTGTTGCAAGCCAGAGCTGTACTCCCTCCACAGCAGAACCAATTCCCTCACCACCCAGTTTCCCCAGGAAGAACACAAGTTTAGGTAACCCAGGATCATCATCTTCTTCTCCAATTGTTACAAACTTGCCTCCATGTCAGAGGAACATACCTGCACGATTTAAGGACTTTGTGTTATACTAAGTGCTATTGATTGTTAATATTGTTTTGATCAGAGCTAAGTGCTCTCTTACTTTATACTAAATCTGTGCACTCTTTTATGTTAAAGTATTACTTGATGATTTGACTTTCTTAGAACACTATTCCTTCTCATTTAATTTGGAAATCCTCCTTTAGCTGAATTTATTGTTATTTTAGAAAATATTATAGAAATGAGAACATTTCTTCTCAGGTAAGGGAGTAATGTAATCAGTAGTTCATGTTACGGAGTTTTAATAAAGTTTATTGATTTATTTATAAGAGGAAAGAGGAGCAATTTAGTGAGAGGAAGTGTGGAAGGGAAGAGAAGTGTTCTTGGATACCTCAGTATATTCACCACTGCGTTATAAAAAAAAAAAAAACAAATTGGCAAGTAGTCCAAAAAGTCCATCTCTGTGTGCCTTCCTACACATGAAGAACTCCTCTGCTATACTACCAAGGTCACTTGAGACCCAAGAAGAACCCAAACTTGATTCTGATAAGGTGAGAATAGCAGACTCCTTCACATGCTTTCACAGCACAGCATCAAGAATGTATTGCTCTTACATAATGCATAGATGACGGATAGGGAGCTACTGACCATCAGAATAATTCCAGTTAGACTGCTGTCTCTGTGGGCCTAGCTATTGGGCTACAAGCGAGTGGATGAACTATCAAAAAAGAGATAGAAAACATGAGTGGCCCACACTGCATTCTCATGTCACATGACTGTACTACCTTTTGGCCATCTCCCCATGCCCTAACCTAAGTGTCTAAGCAATAAGCCTTGTAATAGGGAAGTACAGGACACAGGTGAGTGGAGAGGCAGAGAAAATATCTCAAAAATGGGAGGGGAGCTTAAAAAATAGGATAAATAAATACATCACTTCAATAAGATGCACCAAAATGTAGTAAAATTAGAAATATATTTGGAACTGCTCAGAGCAAGGAAATGCAGTGGTGTCAGCAAGTAGAAGAGGTCAGGTCAGCTGAGGGTTTATTTACTCTGACTACTTAAGATGTCTTGCAAGCCAAGACCATTCATCAAAGCACTCAAATTAAAAGAAATGTGTAGTGATTTATTAATAAATGTATTTATTTATTATCTTAATGGTGAATAGTAAGTTCAAAGTTTACAAACATGTAAACATTTAATGTGACACAAGACAACATCATAGTCAACAGACTACTTCTTAATTTTATTTGCTCTAGTTTAATGTATCCAGTGATCTCAACTGTTTCATGCTTTATTATATAAGGAATCCAATTTTCAAACTCATGCGGAATACTCAAGTCCATGTGTTAGATCCTCACACATTCATGGTCTTTTGTCAAAGAACAGCATTTGGTTAATAACAGGAGGACAAAGGAGCTGCAGGAGTATTAGATAGTTTGGGAAAGGACAGAATCTGTTCAAGGAAACCAGAGAAAGGAAGAGTCAGGAAGATATCTTAGGCCGGGTTTATACTTCATGTGACACGACGTGCATACTTGCGTGTATACTTTGAGTGAATCTGGAAGACTCCACCAGGCAGTAGTACGAGATATCATCACAGTAAGAAAACAATGTTTGGCTTCGCTGTGTTGTGAATTGCCTGAAACAGTAATTAAATTTCCAGGACACCTTGCCACAATACCTCTGAAAAGGATAGATGTTTAATGATTACATCCATCAATCCAGGGACGCGTCCATTTCAGCCAGCATCTGGTGCAAGGCAGAAATGATTCCTGGATGGGGCATCAGCTCATCACAAGGTGAATACAAGCACACACATACACTAGTGTCATTTTAGCTTCACAACATCCCCAAAACTAGCATGTCCTTGGAAGGAAATCGAAACACACTGTGGAAACTCAACAGGAAAATATGCAAACTCCAGGAAGGGAACATCAGGGACGTGATGTGAGACACTAGTGCTACCATTCCGCCACTGTGCCACCCCCAAATGTGTAATTATTAACAGTATTATTTAATGAAGTTAACAATTTACCTGTAAAATGTAACATACTTGCTTTAACACATTTCATCATGAAAGTGATATCAAGTATAAATCTAAGGATTCTAATTGTCCAGAGAGATGGAATATCATAAATTTACTGTGTTCTGTGGCAATCGCTGCCTGAAGCTGTGCTGGATTGCCAGAAACACATAGCATTTAACAACTGGGTCAGTTTTAAGATGACGTTTACAACGTTCTACTTTACTGACAAAATAAACTACCGGATTAAAGTTGACATTTCCTCTTTAATAAAGTATCTATCTATCTATCTATCTATCTATCTATCTATCTATCTATCTATCTATCTATCTATCTATCTATCTATCTATCTATCTATCTATCTATCTATCTATCTATCTATCTATCTATCTTAATCATGATATAAATCTTTTTTTTGTCACGCTGTCCCTAATTTTTTTTCTCTCTGTGGCACAATTACACTTCCGTACATTCTGATGCTGTTGCAAAGATGCAAAAAAATAAATAAATGATCTTAAAAAAGACAGCACAGAAGATGGTATGTGAGACCTTTAAAATGTATTGCATCATTAAGATGGGGAATGTGCGATGCCTGTATTGCTTACAGGAGAAATAGATGAAGAAAAGCACCACAAATACGTTTGTATTTCAGCATTTAAGTCTGATGATTTGCTTCACCACATCGAACCATTCATCAAACATCGAAGCACACACATTGATCCTGTAGAATCTGCAAAGTATCTTGCTGTTACATGTCGATAGTAAACAAAGACTCTGATGTCATGTTCCAACTTGATCATACTGCACCCCCTGATTTTTTGCTGGTACCACAATGCATCTCATTAATTTCTGAGGACATGCTCAGATGATGTGTCAAATTAAAACTGGGAACGCTTGGCAGCCATGATGCATGCGTGTACGCGTTCTAAGCGTTAAGTATAAACTGGCCCATACAAGTTTCAGCAGTCAGTGTTAGATAGAGTTAGGGATACAGGAAAGCATCTATAGAGCGTGTGCTTTTGTGTCACTTAGTATATGATACAAGTACAGTAATCCCTCCTCCATCGCGGGGGTTGCGTTCCAGAGCCACCCGCGAAATAGGAAAATCCGCGAAGTAGAAACCATATGTTTATATGGTTATTTTTATATTGTCATGCTTGGGTCACAGATTTGCCCAGAAACACAGGAGGTTGTAGAGAGACAGGAACGTTATTCAAACACTGCAAACAAACATTTGTCTCTTTTTCAAAAGTTTAAACTGTGCTCCTTGACAAGACAGAGATGACAGTTCTGTCTCACAATTAAAAGAATGCAAACATATCTTCCTTTTCAAAGGAGTGCAAAGCAAGCAGTCAAAAAAAAAATCAATAGGGCTTTTTGGCTTTTAAGTATGCGAAGCACCGCCGGTACAAAGCTGTTGAAGGCGGCAGCTCACACCCCCTCTGTCAGGAGCAGGAAGAGAGAGAGAGAGAGCCACAGAAAATCAATACGTGCCCTTTGAGCTTTTAAGTATGCGAAGCTCCGTGCAGCCTGTCCTTCAGGAAGCAGCTGCACACAGCCCCCCTGCTCACACCCCCCTACGTCAGCGCAAGAGAGAGAGAGAGAGAGAGGAAGAGAGAAAGTAAGCTGGATAGCTTCTCAGCCATCTGCCAATGAAATCAACTGGGCAAACCAACTGAGGAAGCATGTACCAGAAATTAAAAGACCTATTGTCCGCAGAAACCCGCGAAGCAGCGAAAAATCCGCGATATATATTTAAATATGCTTACATATAAAATCCGCGATGGAGTGAAGCCGCGAAAGGCGAAGCGCGATATAGCGAGGGATCACTGTAGTCTCAAGTTCAGTCCTTGGCCCTCCTGTAGATACAGGTTTTTGTTTCAACCTGTTTCACTACCAGTGATTCACTTTTACTTTTAATAGATCTAAATGTTTATTTCACTAACTTTTTTCACCTCTAATTTTGTATTCATAAAGTACTGTTTTGTGGTTTTTACGATTATAAGAGAGTAAAAAAAACTTTTTTTGTTCATATCTTTATATGCTTAACTGTAATTTTGTTTTTATGTCACCTTTTTATGAAATTTGCTTTCCTAATTGAATCCACATACTGAGAATTAATTAATATCCAATAACATTTCAAGACGTGTAATCAGACCAGGCAGGCCATTAAATAGAAAGATTTGTCATCAGGGGAAAATGTAGCTTTTTTACACACATACACTGTGTTCTGAACACACAGCAGATTGACTAAAAAGAAAGAAAAATTCTGACTTGGCAGTGACTGTCACACTGAGAGATTACGCAGGCGTATTGCTGCTAGTATAAAGGAACCCTAGTAGTGCTTCTTGACCCATGTCTGCTGAATAATTTGTTGGCTTTGTTGTGTGTCTGCAAGTGGATGTACAGCTTTGTTCATAATAGAACTCAGTGTTGTTTTAATTCTCTCCTTTGCTATGACCTTCAGGGGGTCAAGAGTGCCTTTTAATTTGCTTTTTAATTTGATGGAGCTCTCTTCAAGTGATGTTACTGTCCCAACACTACAAGGTAGAAAATCACACTGGTCATCACAGAGTTATACAAAATGTGAAGGATTTCACTTCCCACATTAAAGGAATGCAGTCTCTGAAGAAAAAGAGAGTCTGATCTGCCCTGTCTTATGTAGTTCCTCTGTGTTATGAGACCAGTCCAACCTGTCATTGATGTGAACCCCAAGTAAATTTAGGAGTGGACCACCTGACTTTTATACTCTGTCTCATCCCCCTTAGCAATACACCCCAAAAGTGCAGAATCATCTGAGAATTTCTAGATGTGTTATATGTATAGTCTTGAGGTATGTACAGTATGAACAGAAAAGTAGTAATTCCTTGTGGTGCTCCAGTGTTGTTCATATAGATCAGAAACACAAGCACTTGAATCTCATAAACTGCAGTCTACTGGACAGATAGTCCATTATTCAGGACACCATACACTCATCCACCTGCATATCTCTGAGCTCACCCCTTAAAAAGGATGGCTTTATGGTATTGAAGACACTGAAGAAATCAAAAAACATAATCTTCACGGTGCTACCAGCTTTCTCCAGACGAGAGTAAACTTTATGGAGCAGAGAGATAATTGCATTATCATCACCAATCTTTGTCTGATAGGTAAAACTTCAGTTGACCAGGTGGTCTACCACAAAAGGACTCATATAGTCCAGGACCAGCCTCTAAAAAGGTCTTCATGATGTGAGATGTAAGTGCCACAGGTCTGTAGTCTTTAGGTGAAGAGGCACTGCAGTCATTGGAACAATACAGGATGTTTTCCACAGCAGCTTCACTTTCTTAATAACAGACTGAACAGGTGACAGAGAATATCACAAAGTTGGTCAGCACAGGCCTTAAGAAGTCAAGAACTGACTCTATCTGGTCTCTCTACTTTTCCTGTGTGTTGCTTCCTTAGTTGTCTCCTAACATGCTCTTCAGTTATGTATAGCCCATAATGATGATTACTCTTAATAAGATGTGTACAGGTGTATTCAAGATTACAATTTCATTTTTATTTAAAGATTTCTTAAAAATTATATACAGAGTTGGACATTTGAATGTGAAATTGGTTGGATGAACTGAAGCAGTATCAAAGGTCCTCTAGCATAATGTTTTATACCTACCAACATATAATTTTCTGTATTTATCTCTTATTTGCAGAAAAATTGTAAAATTATGCTTTCATTTTTCTTTGTATTTGCAAAATGAAAACTCTTTTGTCACTTTGAGCATCACAGTGTTTATACATAATTAATGCATGTAAAATTTCAAGTTATATTTCTAACATCATATTTCTGTGCTTTTCTGGTGGAAAAGAGTTCCAGCAGTGAGGAAAACATCAATACCTTCTAAACTATCAGTAAAGGAGGAAAACGGGGAAAATGAACAAAATCTAATTATTCTAAACACAACAGAATGTATTGTTTTTAGTTTAATAAAATTATATCAGTGACATAATTTCGGTTTTTGCCTTTCTATTCAGAAATGTGGGGATTAATTTCAAATGTTCTGAAAAGGGTCAAATTAAGTTTTTTTTTAGAAATTTTTTGAGATTCAAGGACAGGTATATTAATATATCATTTAGAGGAGGAGAAATCAATAGCTCTGCTAGCGGCACAGTTTTTTATGTGACTTAAGTGCTGTTTTCCTCCTCTCTCTTTGTGGGCTGCCATTCATTACTCACTCCATAGCATTCCTTTCTATACACCTCAAGGAACCACGTAGTAGCCATTTGACACTGCGGGAGGAGAAGCCTTGAGGTTAGCCACATACTGGCAAAAGAGAAACATCCACACAACTAAACAACAATGAAGGAAAAAACATTAATTTTGTTTTTTACCGGGTACATCTGAAAGATATAATTCAAATCTATGAGCTAAAATTTGTGCCAGTTTCTTTACTAAATTGCGTAATGTTAGAAAATGAGAAACAAGAAGTATTAGGAAAATATGGATTACAAAAAAAAAAAAACACACATGTTAACCAATGATTAATAGATGGGTGAAAATGAGAGGACATGTTTAGCTCATGAAATACTATATGGTATTAACCAAACTGCTTGTTTCAATTTTTTTTTTGTTTAAATTGGCTAAAGTTATTATCAAAATAATAATTTTCTTAACAGCTTTAATATTAGGAAGAAATGTCATAAAAAATATTTGTAGTAATTTGTAATAAAAAAATCTAATTGCCAAAAACACAATTATTGTAATAAATTCCTTGCACTCAATGCACACTACCATTGTATTAAAAAAGTCTGAAAACTTACTTAAAAAATATTTACTTTTTATGCTAAATCTATTCTTCATTATTGTCAACACTCAATGTTTGTCATATAATGGCTGGATTATATTATTTTAAAGCACTCTCCAATTTCACACAACATCCACTTTAATGTGAGGGATATGAAATATCTGCTGGTGTTGCTGAAGCAAACATTTTCTAAAAGGAAATTTTATTCTAGGTCAGTAAATCTTCAGGTTTTGACAGACACAAGTAGCAGGAGGAAAAGAAAAATAGAAAGTTTGTGATACAAATCTCCTTTAGTTAAAAGAAACAGGAATTTAATATTAACTGTTCTTGGTCTTATTTTTTTTACAGTTTTTTTATCTTTATTAATAATATTTAATTCAAGATAACATTACAAAATATTCTGAAATAGCAATAGTGCTCTGTATAAGATAGCAATTACAAAAATGTATAAGATTAAAAAAAGATGTTTACTTGTTTAACTTTTGATACCTTTTTTCACCTATTTACATTGCCTGTTTGTAATACTGTCTTACTAAACATACTGTCTCATTCAAGAGACTCTAATAGTCTGACAATGTCAGAATTGCATAAATACACCTCAGATCAGGGGTAGGCAACGTTGGTCCTGGAGTGCCACAGTATGTGCAGGTTTTTGTTCCAACCCAGTTCCTTAACGAGAACTCAATTATTGCTGATGAAGCACATATTGCTTAAGTGACATTTTAATGCTTCATTTTAGTGATCTCGCTTGTTAAGGTTCTCCAACCTTAATTGCTTATTTCAATCTTAAACTGCTGCATTCAGTGTTTTAATTGCTTCTTATTAGCAATAAGATGTAAAACAGGGGTAGGCAATGTCGGTCCTGGTGAGCCGCAGTGGCTACAGGTTTTCATTTCAACCCAATTGCTTAATTAGAAACCAATCATTGCCAGTCTCAGACCTTATTTAATTTTATGGCTTGTTAGTCTGTGCAATGTAAGGCTTTTATATCGTAGATTTTTTTCCTTTCCAAGGATATCATCCAAATGATTTGAAGCCTAAAACAGATAATTTTCAGTCTGTCACATTTTTCTATTAAGTGTTTTATTAAATCAAACCGTGCATGATGAACACACACAGATGTAATTGGAAAAAAGCTAGCTGGAGAACTGCTGGCTGCTTTGTCTTTTACATCTTATTGCTAATAAGGAGCAATTAAAACACTGAATGCAGCAGTTTAAGATTGAAATAAGCAATTAAGGTTGGAGAACCTTAACAAGCGAGACCACTAAAATGAAGCATTAAAATGTCACTTAAGCAATATGTGCTTCATCAGCAATAATTGAGTTCTCATTAAGGAACTGGGTTGGAACAAAAACCTGCACATACTGTGGCACTCCAGGACCGACGTTGCCTACCCCTGCCTCAGATAATTCTCTAAGAAATGTCTTGAAGACAACATGATGTTCAAATAATATTGAGATTTTCAGTTAAACTATCCATCCATCCATCCATTATCCAACCTGCTATATCCTAACTACAGGGTCACGGGGGTCAGTTAAGCTATCTTTTTCTAATTACTCTTTCATGGGTGAAACAGTTTTATTGTATTTAATTACATTATTAATATTAAATATATTTGTATCTCATGAATATTCTAAAATACTTTGATTCCAGAGTGCATAAAAACCAATATGCTCTAAAAAGAGAAATGATATGGCACTGGGTCAGAAGGAACAATAAGGAAAAATAAACACAAAAACCAAAAGATAGCATTAATCAAAGGTTACATATAGAAATGAGAAGTAGCACATATTACGTGGCTTTCACATGGCAGAAGGATTAAAACGCCAGTAAGGTTTTTCCTCAAATTTAATAGTAAAGAGAAAAGATGTACAACTCATGTTAAGCCAGCCACTTCCTTATACAATTCTGTGTACAGGGCAAACGTAATGGGAGGAGTAGATTGGCACAAACAGAACTGCAGAAGGAAGCCATATCAAATCACATAAAAATATGTGTATATACATATATTTTAAGTTATATTAAAAGAACATTAAAAAACTAAGCAGGAGTTCAAAATATGAATTGGTAGGCAAAACTCAGAGAGATGTATCCAACAGACTAAAGAAACGGCAAAATCCAAAATGTACACAAAAGTCTGAACACAAAAAATAAAGACTAAACTTGGCAATGGGCTGTTGCACAAGGTGGCACACTGAGGAAAGAAGCCCAAAGCAAGTAACATGCAAAAGGAGGAGCCAAAGATGAAGCCCAAAACCATCCCAGCTTTCCTGCCCTATTCTGAACCTTTCACACTCACTCTGAGCAAGTTTATAACAGATATAGCAGCAGTGATTCAATTTCTATATGTGCTTTACATTTTATTATTCTGTTTCTTAAAATGAGTGTTGTTCAGTTACCGGGATATACTTTAAGGCTAATGGCCAGAAAAAATGTTTCACAGAGAAAACTAAAGAAAATAAAGCACATACAGTAGCTTACCTAAATATTACAATTACTAATGTCACCAAAAAGAAAGCTGACAATTAATTATTTAACTTTTTAATATCAGTCCATTCATTCTTCTTCCCCATGACGTACAGCAGATAGGTAAATATATGTTTTTCAATTAATTTAAAAACACTTAATTCAGGGTTGAGTTTTGCATGGGTAGGTACAGTAGCATCAATATATTTGCAATCAACTCTGTTGTATGCTTGCTTAGATTACAAATAGAAATTCCCCAATTACACCATCAATTGAAAAGTTTTCCATCCTCACATTTACTGTATTTCATTTTGTATAGAGATTTTCATACTCACAAACAATGAGATTATAATCAGCAAGAGTTCTCTTTCCTCGCTAAAAGACAGTGTGCTCTGGAATCAGTTCATCCCATGAACATCCTTTGGCTTGTTAGAATAATGTTGATAATTTTAGCATAAGGATTGGCTCTAAGGGACAGGCCAGTTGGAATGGGATGCAAAGCCGGTAGGGTATGAACTAAGCTCCATATTAAGCATGGATCAGCCTATTTTCAGAGGGATGAGGACTGGGTGTGGAAGTGCCAACTCAACCTGCACCTAGAAGCTAGCTTACAACTAATGTAGACTGGTTCGTTAAAATCAAGAATCATGAAGAGCAGTGAATGGTGCTGATGTGATGTGATTTCTGTCTGAAAGATAAGGATAGATACATAGATAGATCTCTATTTGGCCTCAGGGGAAAATCTGGATTTGAATGAAAGCACAGCTTTCCACTAATGTAATTGCTTCTTTATGATTAAACCAGCCCTTGGAGTTCATGTAAGTAAAGTGCACAGAGTGAACACGAATAAAGAAAATATGGAAGTTGCTAGTATGCATAAGAACTGACAAAACACTGATGGATGCCAACAAGTTAGAGATAAAAATTGTTGTTGAGATGAATATTTCAAGGAGAGATTAACAGTCAGATGTTGGATGTGCAAAGTTCAAAAAGGCAACCATCAGTACAGGACATGAAATAATGAGAAGTGGTACTGGAGGTCCCAGCTGTATGTCAAAATAGATGGAAAAGGTCTTCAAAATATCAGTGATGTACCTCATGTGAATAACTTTGTGATGGATGGAAATTTCCTTATGAACAGTAGCACATGCAAGTGGACCTCACAATCCCTCTGGCCTTTTGGAATTTATGTGGGAGGTTTCAAAAATGTTAACACAGAGATAACTAAGTTGCTAAGATAGCAATCACAGCAACACTACATTTTGATCCTTTAATGTAGTAAAAGAAATATGTTGGCTTTTAATATGACTGTGAAGCAGATTTCACCAAATGTTGTTCAGCCAAATGCAAGCCATGTTTAGGCTTTTCTGACCCAGATTAGTTAAATCCTATTGATGACTTGTTGTTGCAATTGGAATCCTCTTCTTTAGTACAAGACATACCACAATTTCAGACATTCAGTGTATTTGATGTACTGAAGAACCAAAGGTGAAAAAGCCACCATCTGTAGGATTATGACTGAACACCTCTAAACCAGAACCTCACCTAAACATGACAATATCCTATCTCCATGCAGTTTCAGTGGGCTAAGGATAGCCTTTGAATTCAAGAAACAATTTGGCTAAAATCATATTTTTAGGCTTTAGTTTTTATTATTGTTACATGAATTTATGTTTTAAAGATTCAGCATCTGCGGTGGGTTGGCACCCTGCCCAGGATTGGTTCCTGTCTTGTGCCCTGTGTTGGCTGGGATTGGCTCCAGCAGACCCCCGTGACCCTGTGTTCGGATTCAGTGGGTTGGAAAATGGATGGATGAAGATTCAGCATTACATAAATACTGTTACAAATATAAATATATATATATATATATATATATATATATATATATATATATATATATATATATATATATATATGCTGCACCATGGAAACTGCATGTAGTCTGTAAAGAAGGTACAGTACATTCACAAACTGTATAAGCTGCAGAAGGCCTTAAAACTCAGACGCCAAGCTTAATATTATATAACACATACAGACATTATGAAACACATGCACACACTTTCAATCACACCGTATGTGATAGCTAATAGCTTGATCCCTTTCCAATTCCACTTTCACAGCAGGAGCAAGGTGTGATGGCATTTTTGTGCAATTTTCCATGAACATCTGTCTTTAGGTTCACTTAAAAATAATTTCCTGAAATAAAGAACTCTCTGCAAATCTTGACATTTTCTTATGTTCTATGAGCAAGTGAATGACAGTCATAAATCCAACTGGCCTTTAAGAGAACAGAAAGTAATTTATGGGAAAAAACCAAATAGATTCTTAAAATCAGGTCTTTTAAATTAAACCATTGAATTTTTTTATTAAAAAATACACATTTTCTTTAAAATAATTAAACTTATTTTTATTAAATCAATAATACAAAGCAAGTACGTCTGATAAAGGAATTTATATAGTTGTTGACTTATGGTAAATAATTTTATTCAGTTTGTCAGTATGTTAATACATATTGCATTTGTTATTGAATTGGGTGATTTCATTCTTGATGGTTGTGTGTGCACTCAGGTAGGCTTTGACATATTTGATGCAAAGCAGATGCAACAGAGGATTCTGCTGCAAACTGATTTCTCCAATGAACAGTTCAAGTTTGATGGTATGTCATCTGCTGGTATGCGAACAATCATTTATAGATGCTTGCTCCTGGACTGGTTTCCATCTTCTTGAAATTCTCTTGGTGCAGGTAGAAATGTCTTTCAGCTGTCAATGGTAATTTTCTGATTTCCCAGTTGCATTGTTGTGATCTGTCACTGAAATTTATGGCATCTTTGCTGACTTGACTATATTATATTTACTGTCAATTCACCATAAAATGAACCATTCTTTTGATCTATTCTAATGCCAAGTGACAATACATGAAACTTTCATTGTAAGAATTTAATTTCTTACTCATTTGTTGTCTCTTGTGTAATTGGTCCTTTGCATTCAATGACATTTTATAACATTATAGATCTCAGCTTAATATTAGCAAATCTACTTTTATCTACAGTACCATTCTATTAATTTGTTCCATTAATTTGTTCAACTTCACTAAAGAAAACTAAAAGGCAGTTGGAGAGAAGTAACTGCAGAAAAGGTGAAAAATTATTATATTTTAGTAGTAAAAGAATGGTCATGGAGGAGATAAAGGAGAGCTAGAACATACAGACAGTGAAATAAAAAATGCTGTGCACTTGTATTTTACTGAATTTTATATTTGTGAAGAAGTCGTAAACCTCCCAAAAGAAACAGGGATTACTAAGGCGGTACTTAATAAACTGGAAGTTGTAGAGGGAGAAGTGCTGCTTACATTAAACATGTTGAAATCTAACAAAGCACCATGACCAGGAAGTTAGTGAGTACATATTGTCAAGCTTGGGTCACAAAGTTGCACAGGAGAGTGCAGAAGGATTTCCAAGAAGTAGAAACTTCATTGCTGTCCACGCAGATACAAACACAAGTCTCTTTCAGAGGTGATCCAGCCTCACAAGAAACAGCTGTCAAACTTGATGGATCGGCCCCAATTCCTGCTCAAAAGAACACAGAGTCTTCTTCATCAAGGGGGTACAGTGGCTCGTAAGCAGTGGCTGGAGCAGAAGGAGTCTTGGGGAAGAGAGACAGGAGAGTGAAACGTCAGGATGGCCAATGGCGCAGTCTTTTAAATGTTCGAAGCCCCGTGCAAGGAGCACATCACGCGGCAAGCCAGCAAGCTTGCAGCTGATCCCACAAAGAGGAGCTGTAAGAGTGTGTTTGTTTCCCATTGAAAAACTGTTTAAGGGGCAGCCGCGTCCCCCTGCAGCAGTGGACAATACAGTATATACACCCAAGATGCATATTTTTTGAAAATCAAAAGGATAACTGGCCTCATCCAAGTAACTACAGCTCAGTAAGCCTGCACCTGGGAATATTGTCAAGCAGTGGAAGGAACACTTCGAGGACCTCCTAAATCTCACTGGCACTGATTTGTAAGTGCAGTCAAGGACTTTAATGTTTCCAGTTCAGTGATTACAGGAACACACCTCTACTCTTTGCAGATCTGGTCCTGTTGGCCCTATTGGGTTGTCCTCTCAGGCAGAAAAGGGTGGAGTGGCCTCTCCAGGTTGGGGATGAGGTGCGGCTTCAAGCGGACGTGTTTAAGTATCTCTGGGTCTTGTTCATGAATGAGGTAAGAAGGGAGCAGGAGGATCAGAGCAGCATCTGTAGTCATGCGGACGTTGTACCAATAAGCTGTGGTGAAGAGAGAGCTGAGCTGAAAAGCAAACCACTCGTTTTACCAGTGGATCTAGGTTTGTGCCCTACAAGCATTGGGTGGTGACCAAAAGAACTAGATTGCAAATTCATGTGCTTTTCTTTTTAACATACATAAACAATCTAGATAAGAATATATATAACAGGCTTGTTAAGATTTCAGAACACACCAAACTAGGTTGAATTGCAGATAATGTAGAATCAACTAAATTGTTACATGAGGACTTGGACAACATACAGGCTTGGACAAATTTGTGGCAGATGAAATTTAATGTAAGTAAATATAAGGTATTATATGTCATAGTGGACTTAATACATCAAGACAGTGCACAGAAGTAATCATGGAGGCTAATATGATATTTGGCCATTTTGCAAGATTTGTAGTGTTCAAGTCAAAGGAGGTTAGGCTTAAATTATGTAATGTACTAAGTAAGAGCCTCATCTGGAGAACTGTGTGCAATTTTGGTCTCCATATTACAAAAATATGTAGTCCAGAGAAGAGAGACTAGGCTGATTTTGGAACTATGAGGTATGAGAGTTTGAAGGAGTTCAACCTTCCCAGTTTAAGCAAACAGAGAGTATATGGTGACATGATTGAAGTGTTTAAAATGATGATGGGTATTTGTACAGTGTATCCCAGCTGTTACTTTAAAATAAATGCAAGAACAAGGTTGAAAACTTGTTAAGGGCAGATTTCACACAAATGTTAGAAAGGGTTCCATCACACAATGCACCATAGACACATGAAACAATTTAAGTACTGTGGTGGAGACTTTGGGGACCTTCAGACTTAACGTTATTTTGGACAATCTAGATGAAGAGGATTGTTGAACTTGTTTGGCTAAATGACCCATATTCTTATGTTATAAACTCTTCTAAGACAAATTGGGCATTGCCCTATTTTGCTAAGCTTTTCTGTGCCACATAAGGCCTAGTAACAGAACCGCATTAAAAGGAATGCACAAAGCCACCTCCAGACCAGCCACCCCTATATTCTAGGAGAGTGTAAAACACAGCTCTGCCAAAATTTGGTTGGCTGCTTTCAAACTTTCATCTGATAATAAGAGGTGTTAAAATCAGACAAAAAGGCACCAAAAAGAATTATTCATTTTTAAGCTTAAAACTGCAAAGTAAACCTTTTCAAATCTGATTGACAAAATAATACACCTATAAACAAGCACTGGATCTATAACTTGAAGGAGTCTTGGTGAAGTAAACTGACACTTTCTTAGAAGCAAGAAAGAAGTTTCTTTGGACCAGGCAGATTAGAACAATGGAGCTAAACTTTCTGAGGTAGCTCTAAGGCCCATTCCTCCAAACTTAAGGTGTGTGCCAGTGAGTAAGCTCAGTCTTAGAAGACTGAAAAGCAGCATTACTTCAAGAAGGCATTTTCAGCATCTAAATTTTCATGCCAGAAAAAGTCATGTTATTCCCTATGACATTGCAATGGACAGGGTGAAGAACCCAACACTCAAAGAGACCCGAGGGAGAAAACACCACACCACAGGCAAGGGATCACGAGGCTACTCTATAGCAAACAAAGTTCTTTGCTCACAAACAACTCCACACCATCAGACATAATTTTTAAAAAGGTTAAATTGTGTGTCTAAGCCAAAATAAAATTTAACCTTTAAGAGGCTAGTAAACAGACATCTAAGTACATTCTTTCTCATATTTGATTGTTACTGTGTAAGAAGCAAATGAAGAACTGTCTGGTAAGTACTCGTTTAGCAAGCTTTTAACATAAATTGTGAATAAAAAAAGAGCTTTAAGTCTTAGCCTAACGGTTAAACCCACTCTCACCCGTTACATCAAGAGTGAGCAAATGGTGACATGCTAAAATTCTTTTAGTGATTAAAACTAAATTAAGTCAACTGAATTTACCTATGGACTGTAGATGAGAATTTAGCAAACAATTTAATCAATGTTCAACATTTAAGAACACTTGATTAATTAAGTTCAAACAAATCAAATGTTGTAGTTCTATTTTAATAGAACAAACCTCCTAGAAATATTGAATGCAGCTGTTCAATGTGCCTAGGTAATAGATTTTTATTTTACTTGCTTTACATTATTTATTTCAATCCTTGGAGCCTGAATCGCTTCTGAATTTCACGTTTTTCAGATTCCTGAATGGTATAAACCTAAAATTTTGCTACAGTACAATCAGGGATACGGGTAAAGAAATACCAACAGCTTTTTATTTAGAGGTAAGGAGATGCCCATACCCTACAGTCAATGCCCATGAGTGGGGACCTTTTGCCTCTGATTGATGCCATAGGAGTGTAAAGTGTAAATACAACTTTTAAAAGAGGAGTTGTGCTTTTTTATAATTGAAACAAAGTGTGTGAAGATAGTGTGCTGTATTTCCTTTTAAAGCCTCTATACATGTGCAATGGGGTGTGAATTTGATTAATTTTATAAAATGCATCCTGCAATTGACTGCTGTCTTGTCCTCTGTTCATCCAGTGTGTTATGTGCAAAAGTCAGTCACTTTTCAAATGACACTCAGCATGATTGCTATCTGTAAGTGCGTGTGCATTATGTAAAGAATAATAAAGCAGGGAGTAAAACAACATTGCACATCTGTTAAACAGAGCCACTCTCAATGTGTTCAACTTAAGGAAAATTAAAAGGGTTCTCAGGTAAACATTTGGAATTTTCCGAAACCTGGTTTATTTCAATATATAGAAGGTTATACTGTAAACCACACTTAGCTGGGAGGCAAAAAAGTGTATGTCAAAACCCAGGAAATTGCTATTCTGATTTCACTTTAATCTTTCCATATATTAAAAGAGCTAAAATGAAGCAGTTCTAAAACTTCTAAAACTTAAAGTGAATCAGAACCTAGAAAGTGTGTAATTTTATAATATTCATTCTAAATTACATTCACATGCACAAAAGGCTTAAAACGTGCACCAGCATTTGCATTTGTGCACCATCTGGCATCAGGTCACATTTTGTACAAAAGAAAATAAAAAAAACAGAAAAAATTAAAAACCACACACACACTCACATATATATATCGTGGAAGACAGCATGGACACAGACAAGTAGACATGTTTAAAAGCACCGCCACACGTTTATTTACAATACTATTATTTACACAAGTGCACACAACCCCCAAAAATCCCCCAAAGTCCAGGCCTTCTTGCCAATGCGTCTCTTTCTCTGGTCCGCCTCCTCTCCTCTCCTCCAAGACCTTGTCTCTCATCTTCCCGACTCCAGCCATCGAACGGAGGGAGGCAGCCCCTTTTATAATCACCCAGATGTGCTCCAGGTGCCTCCCGATTAACTTCTGTCGGCACTCCCCAGTGTGGCGGAAGTACCGGCCATGCACCCGGAAGCACTCCGGGTGTCCCTGGTCGTCTTCCCCCCAGCACTTCCGGGTGTGGCGGAAGTGCTGAGGACCAGGGCTCTCCAAGCATTGGGGCGCCCCCTGGCGGTGACCACGGGCCCCTATAGGGTTGAGCTTCCAAGCTCAGTTCCCGTGGTCCCCAAAGCCACCAGGGCGGTCGCCCCCTTGTGGTCTGGAGGAGGCATTACCCCTCCTCCGGTCCTTCCGGGCATCCCGGCTGGGTGCCACCCCCAGCCGCTTGCCACAATATATATATATATATATATATATATATATATATATATATATATATATATATATATATATATATAAAACCATGTTGCCTGATAAAAACAGCATTCACAACAGGAACACTAGCCACAGATGCTGTGGCCTCAATCCCATTGTTGACTGAATGCCAGAGGGCACAATCATACACCTCTACAAAAGCTAGTTTAGATTTAGATTTGCTTTTTACCTTGACACAGTGCTTTGGACAGTGAAAAAAAATCCAGATGTGCCGTGTCTCTGCTTTTAGAACTAGAGCTGCTTGCATCAAGTAGCTGAGCTAGAGAAAAAAAAAATTATTTACAAGAAGAAACAAACATTGCAGAGGCCTCTTTTAACATGTGGGTTTGTATTGACAAGTTAAAACCAAATTATTGGTAGATAAGGGAGTACAGCAGAACTGCAACAAAAATAAGAATCTTAAAAGGCTTCTGGTACACGTGTGAAGACAAAGGTCATGTAAAGTCCAAGCAGATTAGTAAAGCAAAAACAAAATCAAGAAACTTTCCATAATAGGTATCATATGCAGCATGCCTTTGATCAGATACACTGAGGTCACTGGCCCCTAAACAGCTTACTGCTGCTTCAAGGGCGATTTTCTCTCATTTTTCAAAATGAAGGTGTTGACTGGAGATAAAAATCAATTGGACACATCTGATATAAATGTTACAAAGCCAGAACTATGATGGTACAGGCAGTTTGATGACACTATTGTAAATCTGTAACTTTTTCAATAATTCACCTTTACCATCTGCTGGTCTTTTTCAATAAAAATTTTTGTCACTTGGAATTACTTTACGAAAGTGAATAGGGTGAGTGTCATGTCACAATTGTTACCTTCATTAAGCTTCATTATGTAATGTGATTGAGCCTGATAACAATAAAACAATTCTTATGTTACTGAACTTCCTTCTGTAAAGTGGTCAAACTTGATAACAATAAGCAGTACTGTACCATATAAATTGAAAAACATTTCTCAGGTTTTTGAGGATACCATACTACCTATAAAGATTTACCACATATTTTTCACCACTGTGAAGTGACACTTCTCCCAGAACACAGAGAAACTGATAAAAAGTTTGAAAGGGATGATTAGACTTTAACTTGTAAATATAATACAGTGATGGTTTATTGGATTTTTATTACTTTTTTTTACTATTTTTATTATTATTACAGCTGGACTGAGAAAAGCACTCAATATTGCTGGCAATATTATATAAAAGAATAATTTGCATATCCATCTTAACACTTCACTGTTCAGGGGTATCGTCATCCAGTTAAGGGAACTGGCATATTCATCTCCTTTAAGGCTACCAACAAAAAAGATGAAGTCAAGAAGAAAACAGTAGTTCCTACAAAACAGCTCACCGCTGTTGATGAGAAAAGAAAAAACATCTAGTGCAGCCATAAAATCAGAACAAAGCCTTCGATTCTAAAGAAAGTCTCTAAGAGCCTTTCAAAAACCCTAAAAAGAAGTGAATTGTAAGTATTTACAAGGAATTCCACACAGATTATTTTAATAATTAATTTTAGTAATCACCTGCGGCGGATTGGCACCCTGCCTGGGATTGGTTCCTGCCTTGTGCCTTGTGTTGGCTAGGATTGGCTCCAGCAGACCCCCATGACCCTGTGTTCGGATTCAGCGGGTTGGAAAATGGATGGAAGTTAAATTAAATATCAAGTCACATCAGAAACATTTGTGAGCAAAAAGCTAAATATACATTAGTATTTTGTACATCATGAAACATAATAAAATATTACATTTTTAAAATACTACGGAGCTTTGCCCTCTGCTCGCCCACCCCCTCCCATCCCCCCCCGGGTGCACTATGCTCCAGCCACTTCATGTCTCTGTTGCTAGTGTTGTCAAGGGGTGGGGGGCTGAACGCACGCTGAGGAGATGCAGTCTGATCAGCTGCTGTCTTTCTGCTGCTGAGCTGCATGTTCTGCTTGTCGCACTGCGCATCGATCATTTAAAAAGCCTGTACAGCAGCTGTCCTTTTGTCTCACTGCCTTGTCTCACGTGTTCTTAAAGTGTCACTCACGGAACGTCAGATTGTTTTCAGAGAAGATCACGTATCATCTCCTGCCAAGATTTTTTTATAATAGAGAGATAATAAATAATATACTATATAAATAAATATACTATATAATGAATTTAAGTATCGAAATATTTTTGCCACATTCTAAAACATGTTGGGCCATTCATAGTGGATTTGATTACGTTCCCATAGAGCTATGGAGGTTGCAGTATGGTTCTACCAATTGAGTAAGACAAGACAATAAGTGTGTAAATGTAGTATTAGAACTCACAATGGATCTTCTGACCGAATATTGTTTTATCTGGTGTTATTTGGATAATGCCATAAGATGATTTGGAGCAACTGTAAATCTAAAACAACTGCAGAAGAAAAATTAGTTTTAGGGGGGCACATAGTCATTTAGGCATAAAGCACATAAAGTGTTTTGGTATGCTTTCCATATTAAAGTATAGCATCTACCTTAGAAGTAGTATAAAGGGTTAATAAATGTCAAAAACTCGTTCAAGCATATCAGAAAACCAGATAAAGGTCATGTGAACAAAGAACAAGAAGGTCCTAGGTGATGGTTCCAGTAGTTGGCTGACCATCATGTACCCAGTAAGACTTGACAGATGTCATGTACACAGGAACTGAAGAAAAATGGAAAAGTATTGTAAGGACCAAGAATACAGTGAAATGAGACTTATTTAAGGGTATGTAAGCCGGTTATAATTTGTGCTGGAAACATCTCATGTCTTTTAACCAATCACAGTAAATATTGAGATGGTGCAACCCAACAAACCAATCAGAGTGAATGTCAGAATTAATTCAGCCCTGTTATGTAAATTCAGTTGTCTATACATATGAGCCTGTAACTTAATTTACTGACCATTCCATCACAGGCTGCTGTAATAGAGTGTATTCCTCTTCATGAAGAGAAATTAAAGGCACAATGGACAAGTTTCTTCCTGTCTGGTTTCTGACTCAAAAATGTTCTCACTGAGGACACAATTTATTCCTTTAATACATTTCCAATTTTATTTCTGCCACACTATCTAGCAAATAAGCAACATTTTTCTCAATATGATTCGAAAGTAGGGAATTTCCTAAGCATATGACCCATGAGACTGTTTGACTTTAAGTATGTGGTAACACATTTTAAGCAAATAGTTCATCACCAAATTGCTGGTAGATTAATGATAATTATTAGGAGCAGGAGCACAGGGTAAGGCACACAGTGAAGAGTTTAAACAGGAACTCCTTTCCGGGACTAATCATGCAAGTAAAGTTTGGTACTTTCTGCTTCCTTTAAATTTTTTAAAGTATGGTAGCCAGGTAATTAAATTGGAAATTAGGTAAAGCCATGTGTTCCCAATTTTAGGCATTTGCTAAAATGTTTTTTTCCTGTTGCCTTGTGTTTCCAAATGAATAAGGCAACAAGTGTATCAAATTCTAAAAGATCTGCTGACATATAATATAGGTAGTTGCATCCTTTACATGTTCTGTAACTCTGTAACAGCTAGTGTGATTTTTTACAATGTATTGTGCTGGGCTAGTAATATCACTTCAAGACAGGCCCACTGAATTAGCAAGCTAATATTAAAGGCAGGCACATTTGACTCTCTGAAGATAGTAACAGAGGAGAGAATTAAGCTGAGTACCGCTATGAACAATGCTGCACATCTTCTCTTTGACACAATGACACTGAGTACCTTCAGCCCCAAGAATTATTCACCAGATGTGTGTCAGGAAATGCTACTTGGGCTCCTTTATACCTACGACAATACACCTTTATAATGCCCCACTAACTTTAGCCAAGTCAGACGATTGTTATTTTTCTTCTTTTTTGTAATTGATTTGATGTTTGGCTGGTTTTTTTTTATTTGTTATAACATTTCTATGTTTTTTGGGTCTCTGTGCTAAATTTGTCTCTGGAGACACATTAAGTACTACTTATCTACCTATATACTATCTATATTTCATTGGATACTTAGCTGAGAGTGGAAAGTCCCGAGTGGCCCTGTGTAAATGATATAGATATCATCTTATATGTTCAGACAGGAATGCTATTTTTGTGAATAGCAAATAGAGCAATCCAGGACACATCACCACTAAAGAGGTTACACTATGTAATCAAAATGTGATAACCTGACAAATGTTATCAGCATGGCATTTATTTGAATGTGACCATCCCACTATTGGCTAATGCTGTGAGCACCATGGAATTTCTAAGTTTAATTTCATTTCATAAACTTTTTAACACAACAGCCACATCCTTTCATAGCAATTTCTGCTTATGTTAACTATGTATTAATTTCCTTTACTCTGCCTAATTTGTTGTGCTAATCTCTCTCCCTTCTCTCTCTCTGCTAGGAATTGAAGCAGAAGCAGAAGTCGGCCAACTGTGAGCTGCAGCACGCTGAAACCGAACTCTAGACCACAAAGAGACAGATTCAGGAGCTCCTTGCTAGACAAATCCACCTCAGAGAACAGAAAGCTCACTTGTAAAAGAGACCTCCTCAGAATCTGAGATCAACGTGACTTGTCTCAACTCGGCAACATCAACCCTGAAATTGTGCCGCTTGCACACTGGGCCAAGAACGTTTTACCCCCACTCCTACTATGCAATCTGGGTGTTACAGCAATGCAAAGGGGGCTCAAGTCTAGAGCACCTATGTCATCTCAGATAAGCATCGCCATCCAAAACTGCTTTGACCTTCTCCGCTTGTGGTGATGTACTTGTTATTGGGGATTTGATTATATGTCACCTGAGTATTTCATGCCATAAACATAAAACTTTTGTTTCTTGTTTTCCCAGTGTATGAGTGTGATATTAAGAGAAGAGCCCCGACAGTAATTGAGAAGCAGAAGGACAGGGCTGTTGGGACCATTGTACTACATGCAAGTGTAAACGATATTCGATGTAGAAAGTTGAAGGTTCTGAAATCGAACTTCACATCCCTAATTCAAGCATCGAAGGAGAGGTCCCCAACTGTGAGAATAATCATTTCAGGTGCTTTGTTCTTGGCTAGAAGGTCAGATGAAGCCAACCATTAACTACTGGCCTTGAACAACTGGATGAGAGGGTTCTGTAAGAGATAAAATATTGGTGTTATGGACAACTGGGATCTTTTTTGGGAGAGACCATGGTTCTACAGATGTGATAGCCTACACACCAACAGACTCGGCGCCAGGGTGGTCTCTGAAAATATCTCTAAGGTAATTTATTGTGCATGCCTACTTAATTTTAGTCCTTATGTTGGTCATAAACTCGTATTAAGATATGACATTGTTTATGACAGTAGGTTTATCTGTAGATGTGCACTATATTATCACTTTAGTTATAAATCATAATTTAGAAAAAAGGTCTGTACAAACCAGTATAAATGTGGACAATTTATTTGCCATCTCAAGCTGTACCAAAACTTCACTGCAGTTGTGTTCTTCTGAGACCATCAGTATGGCACTGCTTAATGTGAGAGTGTTAACCAACATGACATTTGACATTAACAATCTTATTACTGATAGGAACATAGACTTTCTAACAGTGAACTGTTACTTAGTAATGAAGGCGCTACAGTAATAATTAAAGTAGTACTTCCAAATTATAATTTTGTTCACGCTGTTTGTCAAGGTAAAAGAGTCGGCAGTCTAGTGATTATTTTCTTAAGCTGGTTAAGCTTTAAAGATGCCAGTTTTGGTACTTTTGTGTCTTATAAGTAACTTGGTGTAGCTATACAAGGAGTATTGCAACCTCTAGTACTGACCATTTACCAACCTCCTAAGTATAATGTGTCTTTTACTGATGAATTTTCAGATTCAGTATCTATAATAATAACAAACTATGACAGGTTCCTAATAGTTAGCAACTTCAACTTCCATATTGATAACCAGTCTAACCCCAAAGCAAGATAATTTATTAATTAACTTCATTCTTTTGACTTTAGCCAGCAAGTTAATCAGGCTACACATATTGTAAGGGAGGACACAAGTTGGATTTAGTAATCTCAAAAGGGTTAATCAATAATGTGAAGCAAGTTATAGGCATCGGTATATCTGACCATTTTTGCATTTTATTTGATGTAGAAATATTGGTGATTAGAACTAAAAAGCAGCATATCATTAAAAAATATTATTTTGATGCAACAGCAGCCTCTAGGTTTTCTAATATTATGCCTGAAAAGTCTGAGAGTGTTGATTGTCCTAATACAGCCAGCATTGCAACCAATAAGGTGGAGAATTTTAATGCTAAGCTGAGACCTGTAATTGACATTAAAGCCCCAAATAAAACTTGAAAAATCCACCAGCACAAGAATATCCTGGAAGACTCATGTTCTGCCTAAACTTAAGAGGACATGCCACAAGGCAGAGTGTAAATGGAGGAAAACTAAATTAATACTAGAATCCCTGAAGCCTACAAAATTGTCACTGTCCCTGAGTTCCATAAATTTTCCTTACATACACCAGGAAGCTCATAGCTCCTTATCACTGCGCCAACTGCCCTCTTTTGTTTTGCAAATGTGTCAATTATCAGTACACAGCCTGCTTTCAAGACCCAGTTCAGCCAGATGAAGGCATCACCCAGCTACAGTTCTCACAGTTCAAGTCTGTGTTGAAGTGTTTATCTGGCAATGAGTTGTAAGGCATTATACAGGCAAATTAAATAATGTGATTTGAAATACATACATTTCATGTGTATTCGGTGTCTACAACAATCTGTGTAAATGTAGAATGACATAGGAAATGCGAAGCAAGAAAAGTTAAACACATAACTAAAACAGAACATTTTTTCATATGTTATAGTAATAACAACATAGTGTTGATATGAAGTGTAGAATGCATGAAGACTGAAGTTCAAATATCAAATAAACACTTTCACAAAAGGTATAACAAATCAAGTGTGCTTTTATTCAAGAATAAAACCAAAAAAAAAAGAAATTCTCAACTGAGGTATGTTGCTGTGGATTTGTAAAAACTGAAGCTGATATATCAGTCTATATAAAATCAAGACATTTGCATGTATGTGTGTGCTTGCGTATTTCATTTTCAACCGGTTACATTTGATAGAAAAGCAGGTATCACAGTGGAAACACAGCAGTCTTGCAGCCCCACACAGGTTATGCAAAATGTAGAGCAGTTGCCTCACAGCCAAGGGGGTCATGGGTTTGAGTTCTAGGTCTTCACTTCGTCCTCACATCTGAATACTTCAAGCGAAACTTGCAAAGCTTTTGCAGCATTCTTTAATCATAAAATAAATTATATTAAATGTAATATAATTCATCTGCGGTGGGTTGGCACCCTGCCCAGGATTGGTTCCTGCCTTGTGCCCTGTGTTGGCTGGGATTGGCTCCAGCAGACCCCCGTGACCCTGTGTTCGGATTCAGCGGGTTGGAAAGTGGATGGATGGATATAATTCATCCCTCAAAGGTCTATACCATTGACCCTTTTTGAGGTCACTATAGTGAACTAAACTCTGTCACACACGTGCGAGTGGGAGGCAGCTGCAGGGCTTATATAATCGTAACAACTTGTCAGACCAGGGGGCGGAAGGGTGCACTGACTGTCTTTCTCAGTTCCCTACAGACCGGGCCTGGGAAATCCCGCCAGATGCCGAAGCCCAGAGGAAGACACTTCTGGTCCCGGCCTCGAAATTTTGAAATGGCCCCGTCCACGAACCAAGCGGCAGGTCTAAGCCTTTCTCAGGTTAGCCAGGTACTACTGCCAGTTCGTACCTCGGTTTTCTGAGAGAGGCTCCCAACAATGTGGTATGGTCCAAAAAAAAAGGGGGGCTGCATTCAGTGACTTAAAACAGGCCCTTAATTCAGCACCAGTTTTAATGTCCCCCAACTTTTTTCTTCCATTTGTTCTCCAGATGGATACTTCAGACACAGGCCTGGGGGCCATGTTGAGCCAAAGTGTCAACAGTGCTGAACACCCCGTCATGTACCTGAGCCGGAAGCTGCTGGACCAGGAGACAAGGAAGCCTTGGTGATCAAATGGGTGATTATGCAGTTGAGGTGCTACCTCTTGGGCCACAAGTTCACTCTGGTGACGGATCAAGCCCCTTTACAGTGGTTGGTCCTTCACAAGGAGTCGAATCCGCAGTTTCACAAGATGGTTTCTGAACCTACAACAGTACAGTTTTTCACTTGTTCATCGTAAAGGTTCTCTCCATGCCAACGCTGATGCCCCCTCTCAGGCACACGACTTCTCGATGCAGGCCACCCAACCCAATGGGTCTGGGCTAAGGGGGGGGGGGGGGGCCCTTGTCACACACGTGCAAGGGGGGGGCAGCTGAAGGGCTTATATAATCGTAACAACTTGTCCAACCAGGGGGCAGAGGGGTGCACTGACTCTCTTTCTAAGTTCCCTACGGACCGTGCCCGGGAAATCCTGCCAGGTGCCGCGGCTCAGAGGAAGACACTTCCGGTCCTGGCCCCGAGGGCGACATCACTTCCGGCCCCGAGGGCGACATCACTTCCAGTCCCTGTCCCGAGGGCGACATCACTTCTGGTCAACTCTCCATAAAAGCCGCTCCCCTTCCTCTGGTCATCACTTCTGTCTTGGACTCAGTAGTGCAAGCTACCCTGTGCTATTTTACAAATTACCTTTTTGCAGCCTGGATTACAATATACAGGTGGCTACCCCACACCTTCTTGCGATGTCTGGACTCATTTATTGTGACAACTCCTTCATTTAAACAGGTTTACCTGAACTTTATAGAATAATTACTCAGTTAAAACCTTCCACTTGTACCCTTGACCAGTGCCAGCACGCTTTTTTAAAGAAATTTCTGATGCGCTCATTGATAGTGTACTTGATATAGTTAACTTCTCATTACATACTGGGGACAACAGTATTTAAACCTCTGCTCCAGAAAAATAATACTGATACCTCTGTTTTTAACAACTTTGGATCTATTTCTAACTTGCTTTTATTAAGTAAAATTCTAGAAAAAGCACTGTTTAGCCAGTTAAATAATTACTTCAATAAACACACCATTCTTGGCACATTTCAATCAGGATTTAGATTGAATCACAGCACAGAAACTGCATTGGGTGAAGTATTTAATGACCTGCAGGTTAATACTGATGCAGGCAATATATCTGTTCTCATTCTTTTAGACTTGAGCACAGCATTTTACACCATAGACATCAGCATTCTTATTAATCGTCTTAGCCAATGGGTGAGTCTCTTCATTAATGTCATAAATTTGTTTTCATTCTTGTTTAACCCACAGGAATTTTTTTGTTAGTTCTGGCAGTGGTGGGCCGTCAGGGCCTGCAAGACCTTCTCTGCTGGCCTAAAAAAATATCTGAATCACAAACTGATATTAATTATATTTTGTCCATGAATACTTATGAAATAATTCCAAATACTCTGTCCGCTTCCTTTCATAGCTTTTCCGATGGTTGTGTTGCTTCCAGGCATGTATTTTTGTATTAAAGCATTTAACCAATCACATTTCAGCCATCATTTGTTGCCAGGCAGGGTCAAAGTCAAAGAATTCTGCCTGGAGGCCTTCACAATCTGTTCTGCAGGCCCTCTAACACAAAATAAATGTCGATTAAACTGTTGCTTCAACCAATCAGATTTTGAGTTGGTGTCACTAGGGCCCTCTAGCAGGCGTACAGCAACGTCACCATATTCAGACCCATTGATTGGATAGGATGGTGTAAGTATGCCATGGATGATTTTGCAGGAAAATCTCCCACTGATCTCCTTGACTTCCTTCATCAGAAAAATCTGAATGAGAGCATGGGGCAGCTGTACACATTGGTATGTTTGGCAGTGACCATTCCTGTGTCCATTGCTTCTGTCGAGCGGACATTTTCAGCCCTAAAGTGAATTAAAACTTATGCCAGAAATACGACAGGGCAGGTTTGACTTTCAGCATTAGCTTCGATGGCGATAGAAAGGGACTTCGTGACGGAACTGAAACGCACGGATAATCTGTACGACAGAGTAATTGAACTGCTTTTGAGGAAAGAGAGGAGGATGGATTTTGTATACAAATAATCCGAATTTTTGGTGAGTAAAACGTTGCAATTTTCCTAAATAATATTGCAAGTTTATGAGTTATTATTGATGTTCTTTATGTGTGTCGCGGCTGTAGCTGCAGTAGAAAGGAACTTGTTCACCCCTGGTTTGTCTATTCAATAAAGGCATTTATTGTGGCTACAGGAGTTATCTATCTGCGATGCAAAGGCTCTTTATACTGTATTTCTGCATATTAAGATGGTTTTTATAACCATAAATTAGTTTTTGAGGGGCGGGGTGATTCAGACGGAGCACTACTGAAGGCCTAGGTGTGAAATGCACGGTCTGCCACTGAGTTCTGGTGATCCTTTAGCAACATTTTGAGCCTCACCCCCTCTGGCATGTTGTTTTTGGCCATCTTTGTTTCTTCTTTTCAGATAGATTTCATCTGAGAGCTACTTTTGGGATATATTCTTGGTCAATTTTTAATACATTGCCCTAGCTTCTCAGACATTGATGATTGATCTCAAGTGCTGCACTCAGGCATCTCATCTGCCTGTAGAGTTCACCATATAAAATCATTTTAGGAAGGAATATCCCACAGATTCATCTTAGACATCCATTTTGGATGAGACTGAGAGAACTCATGTCACTTTCAGTTCTATCTACAATATTATAAAAATGGTTTGTGTGGTGGGCACAGGAACACAGTGGGTAGCACAACTGCTTCATTGATCCAATGTCATGGTCGTTGTCTAAGTGAGTTTGTATGTTCTTCCCATGTTTGCATAGGCTTTCCTCTGGGTATACTGTTTTTTCTCCCACATCCCCAAACTTGTGCTGGTTAGGTTGACTGGTGATTCTATATTTTCCCTGTGTGTGTGTAATTGTGTATATGAGTGGGTTCTTCGATGTACTGTGCTGGTTTCATTGAAATAAGTGCTGCCAGGATAGGCTCAAGCCATGTGTGAACATCTGTATAGTCGTGTTTAAAGTAATGTTGCTTATAATTTGACTAAACTGACAAAATTAATAAAAAAAAATCCATTAAAATACTGTAAACAGGTAAAGAGATTTTTTCTTAATATAAACCTAGAAAAAATCCATAGCAGAGTAACTAGGCTGATTCTGGGAGTGAAAGGTATGAGATAGGAGGAAAGATTGAAGGTGTGGAATCTTTTCAGTTTAGCAAAATGGTGATTAAGAGATGACATGATAGAAGTGTTTGAAAAATATGAAGGGAATTACTTCAGAGGATCTGTACTTTTTAAGTACAAAAATAAAACCAATAACATAGGGTTTTGGTTAGAAAAACTTGTTAAGGCCAAATTTCACACAAATGTCAGAAAATTTTAGTTCATGCAATGAATCACAGACACATGGAATAAATTACCAAGTAGTGTAGAGAGAGTAGGACTTCATGGAGCTTCAAGTCTCGATTTGATGTTATTTCGGAGAATCTATATGAATATCACGGGCAAGTTTATTGGGCTAAATAGCCTGTTCTCATCACAATTGCCCTAATGGTCTAATCTTCAAATATTTAAGAGTAATTTGCTTTGTTAATAAAAACATGGCAGTACATTTAAACATTTAAATGTAATTTACAATGTAAATAAAAAAAAAATTATAGTAATCACTGTTTTGATTTCCTTTGGGTACTCTATTTTTTCACCCACATGATTATGTCCAGGTTAGGTTTATCGGTGACCCTAAATTGCACCAGGATGAGTGAGCCAGTTCCTGCTTTGCACCATATGCTGGTGGGAGAGGCATCAGCTCCCCTCTCTACCCTGAAACTGAATTAAGAAGGTTTACTAAAATGAATGAAGGATATATAGAGTTTTCAGCTTCTATTCAGCAAAACATGTACCTGCGTAACAGTAGTTGCTCTTTCACAGGAGTTCTCTGTTCTTTCCAGAAAAAGAAAAATGAATAATCACTCATTTCAATTCTATATTTTTTACATAACATCTGTGTTACAAAATTAAGTATAATGTGGTAATGAACATAGCCTTTTTAGTGAAGAGTGTGTAATTCAGCCATTTCCATTTTAAACATTTTTCCTGCTGTCTGAGAGAAGGTTCAGAGGTAAGCTACCCATTTATCAGCAGAAACTTCAAATATATTGATGTGTTTTGCTTTCTAAGTGTACAGATCATAAAGTTTCAATCCACATAAGCAAACCTATTCTAAATATGTGGAAAATATGCCTTGGTAATAGTACTGGTAATGGTGGATTAGTTGAGTGAACATTATGGTCATTCAGTTGTCCCAGAAGAAAAGAATTAAAGGCCACTGAGAGGAAAAGAAGAGGGGCGTACTATTATATTATCAGTGTGGTAATTCTTCAATTTTGTTTGTTTTAAATAGCAGTTAAGATCACTTTGCTAAGGACTTCTGTTGCCAGGAAAGCTAAACTTAGAGCACAAAGGTGTTATAAGAAGAAATCAATTTTACAGAGCTGACTCCCTGATATTTCTATTGTTTTTAAAACATCCAAAAATTCCCTAATCTGTACCTCAATATCCATGATATATTTTTTTCTTATACAGTTTATTTTTTTACTTGCAAATCCTTTCATAATGTGCTGTGGAGTTGCACCAAGATTTAAAATACACTACTAAAATGGCAGCTCAATTATTCAAAGTTGACTTATTCAAATCTTGACTTGATATTGTTTTGTAGAATCATGGTGAATACAATGAACGAGTCTGTTGTTGGAGAATCAAAGTGAATACAATGAACGTGTCTATTGGCCTGAAAGGCCTGTTCTTGTCACAGTTGTTCTAATTGTTCATTTGTTGACAGTTGTTCTATTGTCTACAAAAACATACCTTATTAATAAAAAGCATGGCAATACATTGACATTAAAGTGTGTTTGTTTTTCTCCGTGTACTCTGGATTTTAACCCAGGTTAGGCTAACTGGTGACCCTAAATTGTGCCAGTATGAGTGAGTGAACTCCTTTATGGGCCTACCTTCATAGGTGGGAATGACTCTGGCTCCTTTCTAGTAATGAACTAGAAAACTAGAAAATCTAGGGGATCTAGAAAAATGCTCAAAATTACTCACTACAGGGGTAAACTGTCAGATCCAGCTAGTCATAAGAACAGCAACATTGAATCTTTATGAAAAAAAGCAAACTTATTTTCAACTTATTTCTGTTACACAATGAAGCTCCGAAGGAACACCAGGGAATGCATGAAAAGGCAAAGGCAATCCAAGGCAAGCAAGTATCAATCACAAATCCAGCAATGTCAAACCACAGAGCATAGAGGTCAGAAATTCACAAAATAATCAAATAGAGAAATACACAGAAGAGCTCACCACCACCACAAGCACATTCAATGAACCGCCTTTATAGGGCTGAGGACAGTCCCTTGATGGTGATAACAACGCAACACACATGGAGCACAACAGAATACACAAGAACATAAAGAAACTAAACAATCAATACTGTTTAACATAAAAAATGAACAAACTCAAAAAAACAGAATTTGAACCTGCGGCAGGTCTCCTGACTGTAACATAACACTACCTTGCGACTAGATTAAAACTGTCCATTCTTATGAAAACTTGCTACTGTTAGATTTTTGCGATATTGGTATACACTTAAAAGTGTATGACCTGTCCCTGAAAATTGTAATCTTAGCACTCATTAGGAAAGATTTAACATGTGAATAGGGGAAATGAAAATACTACAGTATTTCACATATTATTAGTTTTTACATTCCTATGCATTTACAACTATTTATTCAAATTTTAACCAAGAGTGTTCATTTTGCATTTCATTGTCTGAAGTATCAGAGAGAGGGAAATATATATCAGAAGTGAATTAGCACGCTTTTAACAGAGAACCAAATGTACTAAAGCTTTGAAAATAATGTCAGGATGATAATTAATTTCAAAAATAAAGAGGATTGCTAAAAAAACAAGTTTCATGTTAAATACTGCACAACACAAAAAGTTTTCTCCCTGTTTATTTATCCACAGCCCAAGAATTAAAGTAATATATAGATTTTAAAACTCTCACACACTTGAAAAAGAACCATAAACCGTTCCCACTGAGAAATACAAAACATTTTTTTTTTGTTTGTTTTTTTATTTTATATACATATATAAATATAACTTAGAGAGAACATTGAATTTATACTGGTGGCCATCTGTTGGAATTTGGTGTTTAGCAGCAGGAAATGTAATTTGATTTTTTTTTTCAGCAAGGTAAGATCCATTGAGACATGACACCTTTCCTTATAAGAATGTCCTGAGGGCAGAACAGCACACACACAAGGAAGAGCACTCAATCATACATACATTTACAATGCAGCTTTCTACCCTCATCCACATTCTAGCAAAAGACATTTTGACATGCTTCCTGTACAGTACTACTTGTGCTTGCAGATGTACAGTGCATCCGGAAAGTATTCACAGCGCATCACTATTTCCACATTTTGTTATGTTACAGGCCTTATTCCAAAATGGATTAAAATTCATTTTTTTCCTCAGAATTCTACACACAACACCCCATAATGACAACGTGAAAAAAAGTTTACTTGAGGTTTTTGCAAATTTATTAAAAATAAAAAAAACTGAGAAACCACATGTACATAAGTATTCACAGCCTTTTGCTCAATACTTTGTCGATGCACCCTTTGGCAGCAATTACAGCCTCAAGTCTTTTTTGAAAATTATGCCACAAGCTTGGCACACCTATCCTTGGCCAGTTTCGCCCATTCCTCTTTGCAGCACCTCTCAAGCTCTATCAGGTTGGACGGGAAGTGTCGGTGCACAGCCATTTTAAGATCTCTCCAGAGATGTTCAATCGGATTCAAGTCTGCGCTCTGGCTAGGCCACTCAAGGACATACACAGAGTTGTCCTGAAGCCACTCCTTTGATATCTTGGCTGTGTGCTTAGGGTCGTTGTCCTGCTGAAAGATGAACCGTCGCCCCAGTCTGAGGTCAAGAGGCGCTCTAGAGCAGGTTTTCATCCAGGATGTCTCTGTACATTGCTTGCAGTCATCTTTCCCTTTATCCTGACTAGTCTCCCCAGTCCTGCTGCTGAAAAACATCCCACAGCATGATGCTGCCACCACATGCTCACTGTAGGGATGGTATTGGCCTGGTGATGAGCGGTGCCTGGTTTCCTCCAAACATGACGCCTGGCATTCACACCAAAGAGTTCAATCTTTGTCTCATCAGACCAGAGAATTTCTTTCTCATGGTCTGAGAGCCCTTCAGGTGCCTTTTGCCAAACTCCAGGCGGGCTGCCATGTGCCTTTTACTAAGGAGTGGCTTCCGTCTGGTCACTCTACCATACAGGCCTGATTGGTGGATGGCTGCAGAGATGGTTGTCCTTCTGGAAGGTTCTCCTCTCTCCACAGAGGACCTCTGACAGAGTGACCATCGGGTCTTTGGTCACCTCCCTGACTAAGGCCCTTCTCCCCCCGATCGCTCAGTTTAGATGGCCGGCCAGCTCTAGGAGGAGTCCTGGTGGTTTCGAACTTCTTCCACTTACGGATGATGGAGGCCACTGTGCTCATTGGGACCTTCAAAGCAGCAGAAATTTTTCTGAAACCTTCCCCAGATTTGTGCCTCGAGACAATCCTGTCTCTGAGGTCTACAGACAATTCCTTTGACTTCATGCTTGGTTTGTGCTCTGACATGAACTGTCAACTGTGGGACCTTATATAGACAGATGTGTGCCTTTCCAAATCATGTCCAATCAACTGAATTTACCACAGGTGGACTCTAATTAAGTTGCAGAAACATCTCAAGGATGATCAGGGGAAACAGGATGCACCTGAGCTCAATTTTGAGCTTCATGGCAAAGGCTGTGAATACTTATGTACATGTGCTTTCTCAGTTTTTTTATTTTTAATAAATTTTCAAAAATCTCAAGTAAACTTTTTTCACGTTGTCATTATGGGGTGTTGTGTGTAGAATTCTGAAGAAAAAAATGAATTTAATCCATTTTGGAATAAGGCTGTAACATAACAAAATGTGGAAAAAGTGTTGCGCTGTGAATACTTTCCGGATGCACTGTATGAAGCAAAGTTCTGATGGAAAAATATTTACATTGAACTTTTGTGAATACTATATAATAGCCTTAAAATATGTACCTTTTGTTTTTACAAATGTTCATAATCCTTTCAATTTGTGCAAATCACAGGGGTGTCATCTATGGTACTCTTTCTTAACTTGCCCTCATGTCTCCTGGTGTAAAATAAAGTATTTTAATATTCATGCTGAAATTGTTCATTTTTAAGGGTAATCACTTTGATTAATCAGGTTTTGGAGTGTCCACATCTATAAATCAAAGAAGACAGTTTAATGCAGTTTTTAAAAAAGCACATTTAGGCCAAAAAGCGAATAAATAAAAATAAATAATGTTCTGCATTTTTTATCTGTCCGTTAGAGTTGATCTGAACATGAAAGAAAATTAAATTCCCTGGCCAGTAGTAAAGCTTTTCTTCATTCAAATCCATATATCATATAATTTAGGTCATTTTTTACTGTGTGAGATTGATTTTTAAAGTTCTCCTTGGGAATTTTCATTTTATTTTATTCTTACTATGAACAAAAATTTGCAATCTATTCTACAGTATATTTAATGCTGCTATCATACTGTAAATGACAGAAGCCTTCACCTATTAAATATACAACAGAGGAATATTTTGAAATATCCATATAGTGATAAGAGACGAGGGCAACTAATGATTTTTTAAATGTGTGCAACAGTATGAGATTATTGTCTTCTTCATATATAAAAATATGTATAAAATTAAATTAACTTTAAGAATTAACATTTAACAAAGTATATCAAAAAAATACACAGGGGAACCAGAGTGCTGGGAGCACTCTGCGAAAATAACAAAATGATCACGCTAGATAATTGGTTCAGTTTTTATTTATTTTAGTATACAGTACATGGGACAGATTCTATATGAATTCTAAGTATGCCTTGAAACAGGGTGACCAGTTATGTTGAACAAAGGATATGCCCTACTGGATCTGAACAACAATACAAAACTGATTTTCATGCAACTGCCCAAAAAGATTACAGTGACAAACAGCTACCAGATTCAGTATGAAGTTAGGACAGTTAAGAGTTGGTTTGTGATGTGAATTAACAACCGTTGTAGGAACAGAAGGAGCCAATTAGAGGACAGCTGGACATGAACAAAATCAAAATAAATACAATCCTCTAAACACCAGCAGGACAGCAGGAAACATCATAAGGGCACATTTGTGCATGTTCATTTTAATGATGTTAGATACATGACAATGCAAAATTGTGGTTTTAGCCAATGATTCATTGGCTCTTTACATTTTACAAAAATTATATAATAAAAAATTATTAATAATAGATTTTATTTAAACAAACATCATTCATATGCCCAAGGACACTGTGCATTAATATAAAATATTAACATTTCATTAACAGTCCAGTATGGATACATAGTAAAACAAAATCCAATAAAAAAACAGTATTAAAAAGGTTATTTTAAGTTTATATTGAAAAATAGAAAGTGAGGTACAAATACTGTACAAAGCTCCAAATGTAGGACATTCCATAGCCGGGGTTTGATTCACTAAAAGCTCTATCACCTGTAATTTGCATTCTGTAGAGTGGGACAGTTAAGATCATAGAACTGGAAGAGCGAAGTGAGCATGATGGAACATACAGGCTCAATAAGATTAACAAGTAAGGTGGGGCCAGACCATGATGGCCTTAAAAACTAGAAGGAGAAGCTTATATTGGATGCGAAAAAGGACAAGTTACCAATGTTATTTTTGAAGTGTAGGAGTAATATGCTCTCAAAGTTCGAAATGTTAACAATTTTGGACATACTATAGCATTTTAGGCTCTGTGCAGGGAAACCACACAACAATACATTGCAATATTTAAGTCACGTGTGACAAAAGCATGGTTAAGTGTCTACGCTACAGTATCCAAAAGAAAAGGACACAACTTTTGAGATCTGCTTAAGATGGGAAAAGCCACCTTGGTAATATTATTAATATGTGGCACAAAGGAGAGTGTGGGTTGTATAATACCCACCAAGATTTTTGACCTCTGCAGATAGAGATGTAATAAAGACTGGAATTTCTAATGAAAAATTGGAAACTTTCCTTAAAGTACCTGGAAACTAAATAATTATATGATTAAAACCTCAGCTTTTTCACTATTTAGTCTGAGGAAGTTTTTAGACAAACAGTATTTTTATTAACAGCCAAATCGGGAAACAATGCAGGAGGAGGTAATGTTCGTGTTAGTCCTGTGTGTAAATAAACTGTGTGTCATCTGCATAACAATGAAATCCTAGACTGTAGCATCTAATAATGACACCAAAAGGGAGCAAATAAATAATAAAGAGCAAGGGGGCAAAAACTGGTATGATATAAAGTGTAATATTTGTCTGAAAACATTAGTAGTAATCTGCAAAATTCTCTCAAATTACTCATGTCAACAATTGTATATTATAAATGTGAATGAAGTAAGACAAAAATGGCACATAAAGGCTTGGGTATCAGATGTGAAAAACCTGGTTTAATTGTTGTTGAACAATAGATGGGATAATTGAATTGCTCAAAAAATGCAAAAAAGATTGGGTGACTGCATTAGAGCATCTGTCAGTCCTTTAGATGACCTCAACTTCCTAGATCTCCAGCTCATTAAAGAGTTAGAGTGAGAGGTGAAGTGACATCAGTGGTCCTTTTACAAAGTATTTTCTTTTGAGTCTAAGGGTGAAAATGAACTAATGAGTGATTGTGCAACATCTATTTTATTTCAATATACACGCATGGAATTGGTTCCGATAGAGACTTACCAACTCCACTTGAGGGACAAAAGTTATAATATTTCATGTTTCCCTTTTTATCATGCTGGATTCACTGATGTGGCAGTATAAGAATTACTTGTGTAGTTTTCATGGGACAATTGCCACCAGGCCAGATGAAGAACTACACATAAAAGATAATTGCTTACCCATACTAGATGGCTGGCTTCACAGTAAAACCATAGTTGTCTTTCATAGGAATCTTTTCTGAAGCCCTAAACTGTTATAGGAGAAACCACAACACAGGCTCACAGTCACATATCTAAACCTGATGTTTTAATTATGAATCAGAGCATCTTAAACAGGAAAGTAATTAGGACACCAAGTCAGAAGATGTGCCTGGGACAGTGCCAATAATTCAAAACTGAAAGAGCTGTCCTGCAGGCTGGCAGTGGGAATAAAGAATTGCTGATTGAAGGGGACAAAAAGAAGCCACTGCTGTGCTGAACAGTTGCCTTAAGAGAACAGGACAGTTGCTGCTCAGTGTGACATGCTGGCATCTGAAGGCAGGTAAGCAGTGCACTGTGTTATGACAGGTTTATTAGGACGGGACAGCCACTATTTAGAGTGGCTCTGCCAGGTTCTCAGGAGGATGACCAGGAGAAGGTATGTATTACTTGGCATGAAGCAGTCAGCTTACAAGAGCAAATATAAGAGACCTGAACTATTACCATGAGGCTCCTATTGTACAGTATCTCAAGTCTAAACCAATAGCAGACTTCATTTTGCAACAAACAAAGCAAAAGCAAATAATACTTTTCATTAAAACATTAAGTTAAATGAGTTGTACTTTTTTCTTTTTTTTTTGGCCAACTGGAAAAACAAAAGAAAATGTAACCAATCGTATGTGAAATGTTGTAAGTTACTTTGGATAAACGCATCAGTCCAATAATACATGCACAATATGAAGTCTTGAAAGAGATTAAAATAAGACTAGAAAGAGCTTTTCACAAATACACCATGCTTTTCAAACCAATTATGACTCCTTTTACAGGTTTATCTCATTTATTCTTTTTGCCTAAAGCTATTTTTTCCTGAAGAATTTTATGAGACCACATCTTGTGATAAAGTTGATTCTTAAATGAAACATAAATGAGAATCCCTTTTAAGTCTCATGAGCCATTAGACATCATCATCAGAGATTTACTATTGAGCAGTAAAGTTTTCCTGGCCTAGCTCAAATAGGTTGGGTGAGTCTTGTTTAAATAAAGCAACCCAGAAAGAAAAGAAAATTTCTGGTCAGTGAAACAAAATAATCTCTAGGAACCAACCCAAATAAACAGGCTGCATCTGCTGCTGAGGCAAAAACACAGCAGTCTCAATGTGACATCTGCTGCCCCTCGGTGATGGTTGGCATGAGGAAACAAAATAGTGGACCCTTGAGGAGAGATGGAGGTGGACTGTAACAACAAAAAAACATACAAATAAAAAACACTCTGAATTATTACACACTTGGTCCAGAATGCTAGGTCACTTATAACTGTTTTTAATCAAAGTGAGGGTCTGAGAAGCTACCTATTAACAGTCAGAATTACATTAAAAAATACAAAATAAAAATGACACCATAATTAAAACTAGCAAAATATCCGCGCTTCGCAGCGGCGAAGTACTGCTTTACAATTTTAAATAATAAACTGAGGGGAAAATGTACCCAATAATTTTTTGTTAAGGATCTCTTTGTATACCACGTTGTCAGTTCGTCCCCTCCGGTTTGTAATATTGACCAAGCTGTGCGCTAAGCTTACTCTTGAGCATGCAACGGTATAGTTGGCCATGTGAAAAGCAATCTTGCCTCAAATCAATGCCAAACTTTTGTAGGCTCTGTCCCTGAGACTTATTAATTGTCATTGCGAAGCAGAGCCTTACTGGAAATTGGAGGTGTTTGAATTGAAATGGGAGATCAGAGGGTATAACGGGGATGCGGAGGAATAATAACTCTCTCTCCTGAGCCACCGCCAGTAAGAATAGTTGCCTCAATTAGGTTCTTTTGCAGGCATGTGACCTGAAGTCTCGTACCATTACAAAGTTTCAGTGGCTGTAAGTTTCTCAGTAACATTATTGGTGCCCCAACCTTCAAAATTAGATTATGCTCAGGAGTGCCTGGAGGACTCAGAGTGTGGACCGAGCTGCAGGCTATGGACGTATATATGTACGTAAGTAGGATTCAGTTAGCGTTGGGAACCGGCATACCAAATTTCTTGAAGATGGGCCCATTAAGTAACAAAGACCATTGGAAAGTTCAATATGGCGGCCAACAATGGTGTCATACCACCAAAATAAGTACGTACATCGGTTTTGGTTAGCGCAGGGAAGCCGCCTACCAAATTTCATGAAGATGGGGGCATAAATAAGAAAGTTTAACATGACGGACGTTTGTCGACCGTTATGACCGTTACGTGTAGAATTTCGAAATGAAACGTGCTTAATTTTGTAAGTAAGCTGCAAGGAATGAGCCTGCCAAATTTCAGCCTTCTACCTACACGGGAAGTTGGAGAGTTAGTGATGACTGTGTCAGTGAGGGCTTTGCCTTTTATTAGTATAGATGTATATGTGTATGTGTATGTGTATGTGTGTGTGTGTGTGTATGTATATATAATATATATATATATATATATATATATATATATATATATATATATATATATATATATACAGTAATCCCTCCTCCATCGCGGGGGTTGCGTTCCAGAGCCACCCGCGAAATAAGAAAATCCGCGAAGTAGAAACCATATGTTTATATGGTTATTTTTATATTGTTATGCTTGGGTCACAGATTTGCGCAGAAACACAGGAGGTTGTAGAGAGACAGGAACGTTATTCAAACACTGCAAACAAACATTTGTCTCTTTTTCAAAAGTTTAAACTGTGCTCCATGACAAGACAGAGATGACAGTTCCGTCTCACAATTAAAGAATGCAAACATATCTTCCTCTTCAAAGGAAACAGAGAGGAAAGCAAACAAATCAATAGGGCTGTTTGGCTTTTAAGTATGCGAAGCACCGCTGGTACAAAGCTGTTGAAGGCGGCAGCTCACACCCCCTCTGTCAGGAGCAGGGAGAGAGAGAGAAAAAAACAAAGTCAAAAATCTATACGTGCCCTTTGAGCTTTTAAGTATGTGAAGCACCGTGCAGCATGTCGCTTCACGAAGCAGCTGCACACAGAAGGTAGCAACGTGAAGATAATCTTTCAGCATTTTTAGACGAGCGTCCGTATCGTCTAGGTGTGCGAAACAGCCCCCCTGCTCACACCCCCTATGTCAGGATCAGAGAAAGTCAGCGCAAGAGAGAGAGAGAGAGAAAGTAAGTTGGGTAGCTTCTCAGCCATCTGCCAATAGCGTCCCTTGTATGAAATCAACTGGGCAAACCAACTGAGGAAGCATGTACCAGAAATTAAAAGACCCCAATGTCCTCAGAAATCCACGAACCAGCAAAAAATCCGCGATATATATTTAAATATGCTTACATATAAAATCTGCGATAGAGTGAAGCTGCGAAAGGCGAAGCGCGATATAGCGAGGGATCACTGTATATATATATGTGTATCTATAATAATGAAAGGCAAAGCCCTCACTGACTCACTCACTCACTCACTGACTGACTGACTCACTCATCACTAATTCTCCAACTTCCCGTGTAGGTGGAAGGCTGAAATTTGGCAGGCTCATTCCTTACAGCTTACTTACAAAAGTTAGGCAGGTTTCATTTCGAAATTCAAAGCGTAATGGTCATAACTGGAACATATTTTTTGTCCATACACTGTAATGGAGGAGGCGGAGTCACGTATCGCGTCAATCACGCCTCCTACGTAATCACATGAACTAAAAACAAGGAAGACATTTACAGCACGAGTCACACGCGGGAACGAAGGTAAATGACGTTAATTTTTGACTGTCTTTTAATACTGTGTAAGCATACATATTAACACATGTGCAATTAAACGTGTGCATTTACGGGGTGATTTCTCAGGCTTAAAAGCTCACCTTTTATCAAACGCGGGGAAGAAAGGTAACTGACGTTGTTCACTGTCTTTTAATACTGTGTAACCATACATATTAACACATGTCCAATTAAACGTGTGCATTTACGGGGTGATTTCTCAGGCTTAAAAAGCTCGCCTTTTACTAAAAAGGTAAATGCAAAACTATTTTCAATCAGTTTATTGAAACGCTCCCGTTAAGGATTGCAATAACATATTCGCGAGATAAAAGAACGAAGTAGGGGGAAATGGAGGAACAGCCGCAAACAGCGAAGAGCAAAAAAATTAATTAAACAATTGAGAACGGAGCGAGTTAAGCATACAAGCATGTTCATAAGGGAAAACAAAGCACGGTGTAAAAACGGAAGTTTAAATTAAGTTTATAGAAACGCCCCCGCTGCGGATTGCAATAACATATTCGCGAGATAAAAGTTTAATGAGAAGACACGAGGTATAAACGAACCACACGCCGTGGCGCAACGTTAGGGGCAACAGTTTCAACCATTCTATGATCTGCTTCTCGCAACTGAAAGACGGCACATGGCGGATGTTAGCCGACTTGCTGACCGCAATGTTAGGGGCTTCAACTATGGCGCTGACGCCACATCTCAGTGCCAACACTTTGCAGACTCTACTTAAAAGACACGCCCTCCTCACTGGACAGTTAAAAACACCAATCAAACTAACGATGACATCAAGTATTACCCAATCAAAAGTAGGAAAGGAGCATCTTCATAAAATGCGTGTGGGATGATTTGCATGAGACGCTGCTTTAAAAAAAAAATGATAAAAAAAATACGGGATAAATCCCGTCCAGTATTGATTCACAACGGGACGCGCAATTTCATTCTCAAACGCGGCACGATTCCGTATTTTAAAGGACGGGTGGCAACCCTACAGTGCCAGGTAACCACCCATACAATCAGATTGTGATTCAGACTAGGAATGCAATGAATTGTAATTACCCCGATCTACATACAAGGCGAAAGTCTTGCAACATTCAAAGATGATGGTTTGTGATAAGTACACCATACAACATAAAAGAGCTTATGAAGCCTTGAACCGAAAAAAAGCAAGATCTCAGAGATCGTAAAAAAAAAAATTAGGAGGTAATGTCGTTTTACTCGCTGTAGATTTTAGTCAAACATTACCAGTTATTCCACGAGGGAGACCAGCAGAGGAACTCAACGCGTGTTTAAAATCCATGCTTCTCCACGCTCGGTTATATGTCGCGTGTTCTCGGGTAGGTGCACCAAAAAATTTATACATTTAAGCATGTAATGGGCAAACAAAAAATGAGGTATACCCGAAGGCACTGCAGTAGTACTTAATGTAACTTTACTTCTTAAATGTTAATGTTTTACTGTTTAATAATTTATACGCTTCTTATATGTTGTTCAAATTCTTTTATCAAAATACCACTGACAGCGCAATGCACGATAACATGGAGTGAATACACCATACGCATCCGCCCACGGCTGCCCTGCTGTGCGCAGATAGGAGTTGATTCTACAATAAAATAAAATAAAGATAAAAAGAGTAAAACAATCATCACCCATAAAGCGTGTGTGTGTGTATATATGTGTATATATATATGTTGATATGTGGATGTGTATATGTATATATATATATATATATATATATATATATATATATATATATATATATGTAGATATTTATATATATGTGTATATGTATATGTATATATATGTTTATATGTGTGTGTGTGTATTTTATATATATAAAACACAGCAACACTCATAACAATGACAACACAATTACATTGACAATCATGTTACGTTATTTTTAAAATGTTTCCTTTTTTTTTCATAACCTCTTTAACACACTACTTCTCCGCTGCGAAGCGCGGGTATTTTGCTAGTGTATATATATATATATATATAGATATATATATATATGTGTGTGTATGTGTATATAAATATATATGTATATATATATATATATATATGTGTATATATATGTACATATATGGTTTTGGCAGCCAAGCGCTTTTTTTCCAACCTAGAAGACGTCTCTTGAGATCCGTTTAATCGCCTCGTCGATTGCATGTCTTCCAAGGTAGTTTCAATACCCATTTCCTGCACCGAGTCATCTCCCCTTTTATGAATGACTGTGTTCGTGGCCGTACTTTGTACAGGTCTTTGAACGCACTGAATACTTGTAACTGGTGTTGCCCGTCGGCTACTTTCGATAGGGAATGGAAACAATTGTTGAGTAACAAAAATTATTTGTAAGTGATTTTGCATTGAAGAAATAGTAAAAACTTGATCACTTGGGTCAATACCTAAAGAAATACATACAGCAAATGCAATTGAGAATACACCAGAATCTATATGATTTAATTGTTGCTGTGTGTCTTTATAAACTATGGGAGGTTTGTAAGGAAACAAAGCATGAAGGAAACGAAGCTGCTCTTCGGTGAGGTTGAATTTTTTATCAGCATTTAAACTGTCATAAACATGAATTACAGCACTATCATAATAGGTACACACCCAGTGAGTCACTCGTTCAGTAGCTGCAGAAGGTAATATTTGAATATGTTTTCCATTTTGTGGAATGGGCCTTATAGGTATGTCAGGAGTCCACATTAGCAAAACCTCTTGAGGTTGGAAAATTGTATGCGCAGCTAAAATTTCGTTGAATTTGCTCATGTGATCTGTTGATAAATAATCATTATTTACCAACTCATTCATTGCAAAATCTGACAGTGGTAAGATCACTCCTTCCATAACACTAAACACAAACACTAAGTAGACACTAACACTAAAAAACGGCAACAATGCCGGGAAGAACACTAAATTGTGAATTTCCCCTTGGGATTAATAAAGTATCTATCTATCTATCTATCTATCTATCTATCTATCTATCTATCTATCTATCTATCTATCTATCTATCTATCTATCTATCTATCTATCTAAATGAGATAAAGTAAAAGTCTACTAAACTTCTTTATTATAACTGCTTTATTGTAGCAGGTGAGGGGACGCTGGCGCACGCTTGTTGTTGCCGCTCCTCCCTGCTAACAACACTTCGCAAAATTCGCCTCAATTCTGCACTTTCTTACGCTTGTTTTACTTCGTTTATTGTACGTATAGTTCGTGGATACAGCTGACTCGAATTGCATGGATTTGGCTTAATATTTACAGATTTTATGGGCTCCACTTTACTGGGAACAGCTGAGTCTGTGGATCACAGGACGAGACCTACGAACATTTCTTTGTACCTGGCGATCTAGCACCTCGGGATGATCTGTCTCCGTGATTATATTCGCTATGCTGATCTGCTCCCGTTTCATCTTACAGTACTCTACGACCAGGAACTGATCTGATGTTCATACTAGCCTGGCTTATGGCTCAGGGGCGATCACACCTGAAATTACCAAGCGTTACTGTTTATGGCTGTGTATTGGAACATCCAAATCCTGCTTCCTCCTCCTGCTGTGCTTTGTGCTGCTTGCTATCGACGCTCACCTACGCTACCACACCCGCCTGTCCTACCTCCGTTGTGCTGTGCTGCTTCTACACTGCTATCAGCTAAGTATCACTCACTATTTTAGCGCTTTGAGTACTGAGAAAAGCACTATATAAACGTAACGAATTATTATTATTTATTATTAAACACTAAAGTACAAAAACGAAGTAGAAAGTAACACTAAACCGCAACACCGTCGGGAACACCGGCACACTGCATCTACTAAACACTAAGAAACACTAAGTAGAAACACTAAAGGAAAAAATACTATTCAGTAAGTACCGCGTCTACTAAACAGTAAATCAGCAAAGAAGAAAGGACTAAACACTATGGAAAAAGAACGGCAAGACCGCATCAGCTGCGGAGCTCAGCTCGGAGCGAAATGAAGTGAATGAAATCAGGTGAATGGGAGGGGAGATGATCACGTGACTCCAACACCTGCTTTAACTCTCCATCCCTCCACAAACACAGTCTCTCGGATCCCAACTCTCCTTTATATATATAGATAAAAATAATATAATTACTCTCAAATTACAATATAACTTATGGGCCAGATCAGGTAAAGGTTCTACAGACCAGAAGAGATTGCAAGCTCTGCCTAAGATGTTTACGCACTCCTTGCAGGGCTAACTGATAATGCATTTAAATATAAGTTGTAAAATGTTAAAAGCTAAGAGATCTTGGAAAGAAATAATTTTGTAGTTAAAGATTAGAAACTGATCTTTAAATACTTACGCTCTGTAAGAGTACTTTGAGTCACAAAAGCTAAAAAGCCACACAAAGTTAGTGAGATTTTAGTGATGGTCTGCATTAAACATGTGCACTCCTTACAGGACTACCTAAGAAAGACATCAATCGGTTATAGTTAATGCAGAATGCAGCAGCAAGAATCTGAACTAGAAAAAGAAAACCTGAGCGCATTCCACCAGTTTTAGCGTCATTACATTGGTTACCCGTGTCATTTAAGATTGACTTGAAAATACTATTAATGGTTTACAAAGCCTTAAATAATCTCACCCTGTCCTATTTTTGGAATATCTGTCTTCTTACACTCCAAGTCATAACATCACATCTTCAAATGAAGGTCCGCTTATAATTCCAAGAGCCAAACTAAAAAGAAGTGGTGAGGCGGGCTTTTGCTGTTATGCACCAAAATTTGAAATACTTTACCAATAGAAATTTCCCTGGCTAATACTGTAGAACAATTTTAAAAAAAATGCTAACAACCTGTTATTTTAAAATGGCTTTTTTGTAGCTACATTTTAGTTGTATCCCTAGTCTACAGTATATGGGCATTAAATTCATCATTTTCCTCTAGGTTCTGCAATTCCTTACTAATCTGTGTTATTCTCTGTTGTTTTTTCCGGTTCTTCTGTGTTGGTGATCTGCGCCACCACCACCAGATCAAGGTACCATGCTGCCCCCAGTGTTTATGGATTGAAGGGTGGATGTCCCAGATGTCCACATGACCATCATCATCAATTTCATCCATGTGAAGCCTGAAAACCATTAGGATTAATTTAGAACATCTGAGTTAGGTAGAATGCCCAGTGGGGGCTGGGTGGTCTTTTGGCCTTGGAACACCTGCAAATTTTTTTTTTCTCCAGCCTAACTGGAGGTTTTTTGTTTGTTTCTTTCTTTCTGTCCTCCTGACCTTACATTTTTCTTTGTTACATACTGTATAATATTATTGCCTGATCTTGTTTATATTTTACATTAACTTTCTTTTATTTAATTTTGTGAAGCAATCTTTATATATAATACGCTATCGTGGCTGTTCATTCGTCTGTCCAGGATTTTAAATCACCTGTAGCTTGCAAACCATTTTATCTATTGACCTGAAATTTGGTGTACATATACTACGTGACTTCTACTATCTGCTTTCGGGGTGATGGTTGACCTCCAAGGTTATTCCTCTTTTTATTTTATTGTAGAATCAACTCTCGGCAGCAGCCAGCAGGGTGGCCGTGCGGCACATGCATACAGGCGCCGTTCACATCCATACCACCTTCGCCGTCACGTCCCCCTACCTCTACATATCTTAAATCATTCTTCAGGCAGATTGAAAACTTAAGTGCCAGCTTATTTGAAAAATTAAAGAAAATGTACTAATTGCAACACAAAACACTGACTTAATCAGTTTTAACATGAAAAGATCCCGAGGAAGAGGAGAAGAAGCGGGCTGCTACGGTGGAGAAAAGAAGAGCTGCTCAGGAAGCAGCAAGCGCATCAACCTCTGAGCAAACGAATGCTAAACGTACAGAGAAAGAGTATAAAAACTAGGAATGCTCAAGTCAAGTGTATTCACTGCACATTATCATGCAGTGCGCTGTTTCTGGTTTGAACTATATTGTTTGTATGAAAATGTGCTTTTAAATAAATGTTGCTGTTGTTGCTGATGTCTTCATGGAAACCGCTTCAAAAAACTTGCCTCAGATGCCACTTCCGGATGACACTATAACCCACTGAATAGTGTCACAAACACTGTCTTACTGTTTTTTTTTCCAACATACATTTAGAATGTTGACTGCAACTGAATGTAGCATGCATCCAATATGAATGTGCCATTAAAGTGCAGACATAGGAATGTATACTAGGACTACACAGACTGTACAGATTTTATTCTTAAAATTTTGAAATATTAAAAATTTACAACTTTTTACTGTTATCAAAAAAGCAATGATAAATGCAAATATCCCAACAAAAATTCATAATATAGCACAATAAAGGTTTCATAATAATTGTAAATATACTTCACTTACTGGAGGCCTTGATTGCAGGGGTTATTCATGGAAAAATTGCAATAATTTAAAAGTTCAACCAAAAAACAACAAAGAAATGATACTTGGAAATTTATCAAATTAAGCAAATTATTTCAAAAAGAGAAAGTCTTATGTACTGCAACAAAAGAAACAATTCATATATAATAAAGTTAAAATAAATTATATGACTTTAGACATTTACATAGGTTACATATTAAATGCTTTTTCTGTAAGAATTAATCTCATAAGATAAAACAATTGTAAAAATGCAGTGATCTCATTTTTTAAAGTCACTGTATAAAAGTTCATTCTGCATTTACATTTATTTTTACACATTGGCAGTTTCCGTCTAATGATTGCTAGTTAGGTCTTAATCTCCCTACAGCATGTTGCCTAGAGCTACAGTAGCTACAGGCTTGCCTTCAGCTCTTATCTGCCCATGTCTACAGAGGTAATTGTGAATTTTCTGGCTTTGGCAATCATTATCCAGTATTCCTCTCCCCTATAAGGAAATAATTCATCTTTGCCCATAAGCCAGAAACAACGTCTGCCGTATGCAATCAATACCAAGAAACAAACTAAATCTATAGTAACGTTTAGAGGCAATCTGGAGCATATAGTACTGTGATCAGAATGAAGAATATTGGGCAGCAAGGACATCTGTGTGGCAGAAAGCAGTATATTTCATTTGCTTTGCTTTTTTAAACACACTTTACATATTCCCTAGCCACAGAAACAGTCGAAACATCTGCTAGTTTTCTAAATTATTATAACTGTCAAGGTGACACATCAGTAAATCAGTGATAAATTAAAATCAGTTAAAAAGAGTACTGCATTTCACTGAGATGCTTAATTTTGGTCCATGTCTTTTCATTTTAAACAACAACAGATATTAACAAAATGTAGTTTAATCTTGATAGCTTTTATCTAATCAGTTAAGTTGAGGTAGTCTGACCTCTTAGCCACTGTCTAGGTTAATTTAGTTTTGGAAAATTTTAAGATTTTTTTTATATTATTGTGTTTTATTCTAGATTAACAATGTTTCTGACATATTTAAAAGGGTGAATCAACAAAAAGAAAATGTTCTTATAGCTCTAAGTATTCATAAATTTGGAAATATAATTTCCCATTAATGCAGAAAGGTCCACTTTGATTTCATTAGACTACAAAATATTCCAACATAAATCTGTGCAGTCCTTTGACTGATACAGTGAAAGCATTTTATGGGCAAGGAGATTAACATGGTTTGACATTTTGAACTACACTGGAGGACTTACACGGACATTTCTTTTTTAGAACTGTTATTTCAGTCACTTTAGTATAATGTAAGTTTTATTTTATATGTGTCATTCAGACTTTAATGTAAATGTCCTATGAGTTATGTTTACAACATTAAGCACACCCACTACACAATTATGGGAGGGCAAGTTGAAATACTGCATGCATTCCTGCTGGGAAATTTGAAATTGCCATGAAACAACTAATTCAGTACACTGGTGCAGCAGTTAATATTGATGTCTCACAGCTCCATGGACACAAGTTCAAATCCTATTCCAACCACATGTTTCCTTGTGACATTTACATGTTCTCTGCATGTGAGTTTTCATTTTCTCCAGGTACTAGAATTTACTCCCACATCCCAAAGATATGGGCATTTGGTATACTGGATGCTCTAAAGTGGTTTAGATAGATAGATAGATAGATAGATAGATAGATAGATAGATAGATAGATAGATAGATAGATAGATAGATAGATAGATAGAATTTAAGTGAGTGTGAAAGTGTGTTTGCTTTTCCACCCTGTAATGGAGTGGTATGCTATTCAGGTTGCATCAGATGCAACTCTGTAATGGAAAATTAATGAACAAATTAATAAGTTAAACATTAGGAAACATTTACATCACATGTATTGCATATTTCTTAGGATAGAGTACTACAGGATGTTTTACAACAGTTTTGTATAGTACTCAGAAAGCAAAAGAAATTATAGCAATCTGATCATTAGTGCTTATAAAAGCTTTCAGTTATGCCTACATGTATAACACGTAGAAACAATGACAAAATAGAAAAAACAACTAAGTAAAATATTTGAAAGAAAAAACAAAAAAAGTTGAAAAGCTTACACATATGCAGTTTTGCTTTTATAGTAGAGCAAACTGGAGTGGATACTGCCCAGCTGAACAACAACAGCAACAACAATTTATTTTATGTATAGCCCAAATGGTAATTCAGAAAAAAAACCCTTTCCAGGTAGGTTGGGTGTGCAATGGTTGTTAAAAATGGGATAAATACAATACAATACACAAAACAGCAGACAAGTAATCATCTACACAGATCTAGATGAACAATATATCATTGCCACTTCAGAAATACAATAGTAACAATACAAGTACGAAACAAAATGCAAGAGCATATTATATCACATATGAGGATTCAGATTTGTTTAGAGTCCTGGAGACCTCGGCCAACAAGCTGCCTCCCCACTACTGGCAATTCCACAGCTGAGTCAGTGCTGGGCCTGCCATTCTGATGAAAGGACCCTTCTACCCAATCATTCCAGTGCTCCTTTATCAGCAATGACTTTTCCATAGGCAGGAAAACAATGTGGCAGCAGGGCAGTGGCACCAAGAGAGATACCCGGGTTTAGCACAGTTAGAGCGGACAGAGACGCAAGTACATGCGGAAGCACAAAGGAAGAGGACTTGTACTCTATGTCAATAAAAGATGGTGCAACTCTGGACATGTTAAAGTTAAAATCTCCACTTGCTGCAGGGAGAACTGTTGGCCGTAAGTGTACGTCCCTATTACTTGCCCAGAGAGTTTGGACACGTCATTGTTGTTACTGTATACATCCCTCCTCGGATGGACGTGGAGATAGCGAGTGACATCATCCATTCCGATTTGGCTAAATTACAAACACAACACCCCGAGGCACTTGTGCTAATGCTGGAGACTTCAACCATTTAACGCTGGACAAAAAATTATCTGCCTTCTTCCAGTATGTGGATTGTAACACCTGGGGAAATAGAACTATTGACCTACTATATGCAAATGTTAAAGACGCATACAGCGCCACCCCGCTGCCTACGCTTGGGAAAGCAGATCATAACCTGGTTCTGCTTCAGCCTCACTACAAACCAAGAGTGAGGGTCCTACCTACAACCACACGCTCATTCAGGAAGATGTCCCCTGAGACAGAGCAGGCTCTGAGAGACTGCTTTGGAACTATGGACTAGGATATCCTGCAGGGATCTTATAGTGAGAACATTGAGGAGGTTGTTGACTGCACTACTGACTACATCAACTTCTGTATGGACATTGTAGTTCCAGTAAGAACAGTACGCTGCTATGCTAACAACAAGCCATGGATTATAAGTGACATCAAGGGCCTTTTGAACAAGAAGAAAAGGGCTTTGAAAGGCAGTGATCAGCATGAGCTCAAGTGCGTGCAGAAGGAACTCTTGAGTCCAGCTCAGGGCGGCGAAGGAGCAGTACAGGAGAAAGCTGGAGCAGAAGTTGCAAAATAACAGCATGAAGGAAGTGTGGGATGGGATGAAGATCATCACTGGTTGCAGCTCAAAGTGGGGTGCCACCATCGAGAGAGATGTGGAGAGAGCAAACCAGATGAACACATTTTTAAACAGGTTTGACCACCCTAACCCACTCTCACCTCGGAGTACTGCACCCTCCACCCATCCTTATGCTGATACCAGCATAGGAGAGAGTTTACCTCAGCCCACAATTACAGCAGCCCAGGTAAGCAGAGAGTTGAGGAGACTTTGTGCCAACAAAGCAGCTGGTCCAGATGGAGTATTGCCACAACTGCTGAAGGCCTGTGCGTTGGAGCTGGGGAGTCCTCTACAGCGCATCTTCAACCTAAGCCTGGAACAGGGGAGAGTCCCGAGGCTTTGGAAAACATCTTGTATCACCCCAGTCCCAAAGGTATCACGTCCTAGTGAGCTGAATGACTTCAGGCCGGTCGCACTGACGTCAATGTGATGAAGACCATGGAGTGGCTGCTGCTTCACCACCTGAGGCCACAGGTTCAACACGCCCTCGACCCTCTGCAGTTTGCATACCAGGAGAAGATGGGAACGGAGGATGCCATCATCTACATGCTACACTGATCCCTCTACCACTTGGACAGAGGCAGTGGTGCTGTAAGAATTATGTTTCTGGACTTCTCTAGAGCCTTTAACACCATCCGACCTCTGCTCCTTAGGGACAAGCTGACAGAGATGGAAGTAGATTCATATCTGGTGGCATGGATCATGGACTATCTTACAGACAGACCTCAGTATGTGCGTCTCGGAAACTGCAGGTCTGACATTGTGGTCAGCAACACAGGAGCGCCGCAGGGGACTGTACTTTCTCCGGTCCTGTTCAGCCTATATACATCGGACTTCCAATACATCTCAGAGTCCTGCCACATGCAAAAGTTCGCTGACGACACTGCTATCATGGACTGCATCAGGAGTGGGCAGGAGGAGGAGTATAGGGACCTAATTAAGGACTTTGTTAAATGGTGCGACTCAAACCACCTACAACTGAACACCAGCAAAACCAAGGAACTGGTGGTGGATTTTAGGAGGACCAGGCCCCTCATAGACCCTGTGATCATCAGAGGTGTTCTTTAGCTTGTCCTAATTTTTGTTTGGGTTTTGAATCATGAAGATTTCATTTTTACTTTTTATGAATGATTTGAATCAGGACTTGAATCAGTGTTATGTTTTCAAAATACAAGGACTCAGTTTGTTTTTTTTATGGGCCACCATTTTCTTGTCCTAATGTCACAATGTGTCGACAGCTCATTGCCAGGGACATGTTCACAAAGCTAAGCAATGTAACTGTTTGTAAGCCGGTGCGATGCTAGTGTACTTCATCTAAGTCTGTAGATACATTCTCAGAACATTTTGCAAGTGCTTTATTAAGAATTCCGGTTATGAAAAGTTAAGCTCTGTGATTTGATTTTTTTTGTTTTGTGATTTGTCTTTGATACACAATAGACTAACCTTTCAGAATTTCTAGGCGCAGCCAGGGCGTTGAGGGGGTCCGGTTTGGTGGACTCAGGATTGGGTCACTGCTTTTTGCAGATGATGTTGTCCTGTCTGCTTCATCAGGCCGTGATCTTCAGCTCTCTCTGGATCGGTTCGCAGCCGAGTGTGAAGCGGCTGGGATGGGAATCAGCACCTCCAAATCCGAGACCATGGTCCTCAGCCGGAAAAGGGTGGAGTGCCCTCTCAGGACTGGGAGCGAGATCCTGCCCCACGTGGAGGAGTTGAATTATCTCGAGGTCTTGTTTACGAGTGAGGGAAGAATGGAGCGTGAGATTGACAGGCGGATCGGTGTGGCGTCCACAGTGATGCAGGCTCTGCATCGGCCTGTCGTGGTGAAAAAGGAGCTGAGCCGCAAGGTGAAGCTCTCAATTTACCGGTCGATCTATGTTCCTACCCTCACCTATGGTCATGAGCTATGGGTAGTGACCGAAAGAACGAGATCGCGAATACAGCGGCTGAAATGAGTTTCCTCCGCAGGGTGTCTGGGCTTTCCCTTAAAGATAGGGTGAGAAACTCAGTCATCCAGGAGGGGCTCAGAGTAGAGCCGCTGCTCCTCCGCATCGAGAGGAGTCAGATGAGGTGGCTCGGGCATCTGATCAGGATGCCTCCTGGACGCTTCCCTGGTGAGGTGTTCCGGGCACGTCTAACCGGGAGGAGGCCCCGGGGAAGACCCAGGACACGCTGGAGGGACTATGTCTCTCGGCTGGCCTGGGAATGCCTTGGGATTCTCCCGGAAGAGCTAGAAGAAGTGGCCGGGGAGAGGGAAGTCTGGGCATCTCTGCTCAGGCTGCTGACCCCACGACCCGACTTCAGATAAGCGGAAGAAGATGGATGGATGGATGGATGGATAGACTGACCTTTTGGTATTTACCGCTGCTTTGTTTTTGACTTCATTTCTCATCTTCTATTCCATTGTGCTCTGTTATTTTCTGTCCAAGATTCACCTTTTAGCAGTACACTAGCACTCAGTAACTTGCTTATTTTTTCTTTTTTTAACAGCAGTGTGGTTAGCATACTGGGTTGCACTAACAAACACAAGCTGAGTACAAGGGAATGCCCACAGACAAAGAAAACAGATAACTGAAAACTGGACAGCTAATAGAGGCTGGAAGGACAGTGCACAATTACAAACAAACAAAACAAAAAGCAAAACAAATAGCAGCCACTACAGAGAGAAACAAGGGGCATGACAAACAAAATGCTGCAATTATAAAAAATATTTGTATATGTAAAAAAATAGTGCCTGTAAAGTGCTTTGGGATGATGTTCACAATAGATTTGTGTTTGTTTGTTTCCTTTTTTTATTTTTTATTTTTTTTGTAGGAGCAGCCATCACTCCTGCTTTACACACACAAAACACCACCCACAGTGCTACCCTACCATAGGGATTTTTTTTAACAATTTATTGATTTTATTAAAATCAAATAACATTACATACAAGCAAGTCAAGTTTAACAAAACTAGATTCGGATCAAATCAACCCCCACCCATGAGAAAGAGAACAATGCCAGCGCCAACAGAGTAAAACTTTAATAATAGTAAAAATATGTAAATAAATACATGAATAAAAATAAGTAGAATAAAAAAGAGGGGAGAGAATCTGCTTCCTCAATTTAAATAGCCATCCATCTATCCATTATCCAACCAGCTATATCCTGACTACAGGGTCACGGGGGTCTGCTGGAGCCAATCCCAGCCAACACAGGGCGCAAGGTAGGAAATAAACCATGGGCAGGGCGCCAGCCCACCGCAGTCAATTTAAATATTTATTCTAAAATGTTATTGATTAGATCCTGCCAAGTTTTGAAAAAGTTTTGTATATATCGTCTAAGTGAGAATTTGATTTTTTCCAATTTCAAATAATATTTAACATCAGTTACGTATTGACTTAAAAGAGGTGAGTTAGGATTCTTCCAGTTGAGCAAGATAAGTGTTTGTGCCAATAGTGTAGTAAAGGCAATTACAGTTTGTTTTTCCTTCTCTACTTTAAGTACATCTGGACGTACACCAAACACAGTCATTAATGGGTTAGGAGGGATTGTGACACCTGTGACACCAAGGCTGTTTGAAAGGCATTTAAAGATTTTGGTCCAAAATGATGTTAATCCAAAACATATAGCCTAATGAGGCTGGAACTTGATTACAACGTTTGCAGGTTGGATCCTGAGTGAGAGATCCTTTTCCCTCTGTACTCTTGGATCTTTGAAAGGGAGGGACTTTAAAAAGTTTTTATATATTACAGAAATGCTGTTTGAGTCCTCAAGTCTGGTTAGTATTTTTTCTGGAATAGAGGTAGGTGGGAGGTAAGGGAAATTGGGCAGGTTTTGCTTAACAAATGTGTTGCTAGAAAGTTAAATTTGGAGTATAATTGTTAGTGGGATGCAAAGATGTTGTCTATGTACAGATCTCTTAAGTGATTTAATCCCAAATGTTTTCCAGACATTAAAAACTGCATACATTTGAGAAGGTAGGAAAAGGTGCTACTCGTGCAGAGGTGGTGCCACACATAAAAGCTTCTCTATCTTAAAATACTTCCTATATTGGTTCCATATTCTGAGTGAGTGAAGCACAATTGGGTTGTTAGTATATTGTTGTACTTATTGGGGTACAAAGCAAGGAATATAAAGAAGTACTGTAGGATTTAATATCTATTGCGGACCAAGCCTGTGTCTATTCATCTATTTGCTTCAATGTCTAGGTTTTTACAGCTGGTATATTTGCCACCCAGTAATAAAATTGAAAGTTAGGTAGAGCCATGTCACCTTTTGCCTTAGGTCTTTATAGGGTTGCCCTTTGGATACGTGGATGTTTTGAATTTCAAGTAAATGAGGTTATGATTGAATCTAATTTCTTGAAAAATGATTTATTGATGTATATTGGAATGTTTTGAAATAGAAAAAGAATCTTAGCAAGGATATTCATCTTAACAATGTTAATTCTTCCAGCTAAACTGAGGTGGAGCGTAGACCATCTATACAAGTCTTGCTTAATTTTTTTCTATGCAGACAACAAAATTTTGTTAATAAAGAGCTTTATGTTCATTTGTGATGTTTACCCCTAGGTCCTTAAACTAATCTGTGATGATAAAAGGGAGGGTGTCCAATCTAATACTGTTTGCTTGAGAATTCACTGGAAAGAGCACAATTTTGTTCAAATTAATTCTGAGACCAGATATCTTTTGAAATTCTGCTTGTGCTGTTAGGAATGCAGGTACATTATTCTGTGGATCTGATATATACAGTACCATATCATATGCTTATAGAGAAATTTTCTGTTCAAGTCATTCTCTGATAATCCCCTTTATCTCATAAGCATTTTGACAGTGAACTGCCAGTGGCTCAATGGTAATTGCAAAAAGCAATGGTGACAAGGGACATCCTTGTCTAGTACTACGTTCGAGTTTGAATTAGTCTGAATTAATGTTGTTACTACAAACAGTAGTATACAAAATACAGTAGTTTCAGCCATGCACAAGTGTTCGGGACAAACCCAATTTTTTTCAATATAGTAAAAAGGTAGTTCCATTTAACCATATCAAATGCTTTTTCTGCATCCAACAATAATAATATCTCCGGGGTGTTAGACTTTGTGGATGAATATATTACATTAAATAGGCATCGAAGATTGGAAGCTAAGTGTCTGCCTTTAATAAATCCAGTTTGGTCTTATTCAGTTTGGTGATATTACCAAATGAAGAACTTCCTCAATCCTTCTAGCTAGGACTTTGGAGAGTATCTTTAAAATCATTATTCAAAGGTGAGTTTGGTTTGTATGATGCACATTGTAATAAGTCCTTATTTTGTTTAGGAAAGATGGTAAGTAAAGCTTGATGAAAAGTTTGAGGTAGAATTTGATTGTCTCTTGCTTCTGTAAATTTTTCTAATAAAAGAGGAGTTAGCCTAATTAAGATTTTTTTTATTAAATTCGGCAGGGTAGCCATCACGGCCTGCTGCTTTCCCACTCTGAAGTGAGTTTATAGCATCTAGTAATTCTGATAGTGCCAGAGGTTTATCCTATTCCTCTGCACTGAGAGTATCTAGTTATGGTGCCTGTAATACATATAGAAATGCATTAGATTGTGTCTTGTCTTCTTTAAACTCAGTAGAATATAAGGACTTATAGTAGTCTCTAAATGTGTGCATTATATTTTTATGGTCAATGATTTTGTCTCCATCTGTGTTGGTAATTGCTGGGATTGCATTGTGAACTTTCTGCTTGTAGATTTGTTGAACTAAGATCTTATTAGCTTTCTCTTATAGATCTTATTAGTAATGATGTCTTGATTTAAAAATGAGTTGTTCTGTTTCTTTAGTTTTCAAAGAGGCTGAGTGCTGAATGCAGAGCCTGCTCTTTTCCTATGAGGTGCTTTATTTGGACACTTGGCATGTTCTTGATCTATTCTGGTAATTTCACTGATTAGCTCTGATACCTTCTTGTTTTCCAATTTAGTTTTGTGGGAAAGATATGAGATAATCTGTCCTCTTAAGAAAGCCTTCTGAGTTTCCCAGAGTATTCCTGCAGAAAATTCCATCCATCCATCCATCCATCCATTGTCTCCACCTTATCCGAGGTCGGGTCGCGGGGGCAGCAGCTTGAGCAGAGATGCCCAGACTTCCCTCTCCCCGGCCACTTCTTCTAGCTCTTCCGGGAGAATCCCAAGGCGTTCCCAGGCCAGTCGAGAGACATAGTCCCTCCAGCGTGTTCTGGGTCTTCCCCGGGGCCTCCTCCCGGTTGGACGTGCCTGGAACACCTCACCAGGGAGGCGTCCAGGAGGCATCCTGATCAGATGCCCGAGCCACCTCATCTGACTCCTCTCGATGCGGAGGAGCAGCGGCTCTACTCTGAGCCCCTCCCGGATGACTGAGCTTCTCACCCTATCTTTAAGGGAAAGCCCAGACACCCTGCGGAGGAAACTCATTTCAGCCGCTTGTATTCGCGATCTCGTTCTTTCGGTCACTACCCATAGCTCATGACCATAGGTGAGGGTAGGAACATAGATCGACTGGTAAATTGAGAGCATCGCCTTGCGGTTCAGCTCCTTTTTCACCACGACAGACCGATGCAACGCCCGCATTACTGCGGATGCCGCACCGATCCGCCTGTCGATCTCACGCTCCATTCTTCCCTCACTCGTGAACAAGACCCCGAGATACTTGAACTCCTCCACTTGGGGCAGGATCTCGCTACCAAAGAAAATTCCAAGGATGTATTTGTTTCTGAAAAAAATCGATTTGTTTGGATATAAATTCAGTTCTCATCTGCTAATAAAAGTGGGTTAAGACGCCGGGTGCGAGATGAGTATGTGGGGCATAGTGATTTTAGCTTCAGGATCAAAGGGGTGTGGTCGGAGATAACAATAGCGTCATACTTACAAGATTTAATCGTAGGCAAAAAATTGTTATCTATAAAAAAATAATCAATTCTTGAGTAACAGTGATGCACTGGTGAGTAGAAGGAATATGCTCTTGAGTTTGGATTTAGAAATCTCCAGGGCTCTGATAAGTTGTGATCAGTTACAAACTGTGTAATTGTTTTTGCAGTGTTAGATGTCATCGCCCCTGTAGCAGTAGACCTGTCTAGGTCTGGATTTATAACACAATTAAAGTCCCCAGCCATTATAATTTTATGAGTGTTCACATTGGCAATGGATGCAAATACATTTTGGATGAAGTCCCTATCATTCACATTGGGTGCGTAGATATTTATCAAAATCACTTTACAGTTAAATAAATTACCCATGACAATTACATATCTCCCTTCAGGATCAGATACTACACCTGATACTACAAATGAGATTGTTCTATGTATAAGAATTGCAACACCTCTAGTTTTCTTTGTTAAGCTCGAGTGGAATATTTGGCCAGGCCAGTCTCCATGCAGCAAAACTGACCCTTGTTTAATAAATGGGTCTCCTGTAAAAATACTGTTTGAGCATTTAGACCTGCTTGGTGAGAGAAGACTTTCTTTCTCTTTAATTCGTGATTGGTCATGGAGACATTGCTTCTGAACTTTTGTTGTCTTTTTGCAGTCTTAACTTAAGATAAGACAGCTTTGACCTTAATTTCCAATTTTCCCAGGAGTTATTGCCATAAGGCCTAATGCTACATTAGTATTTATAATTAT